>NW_027556090.1:0-21360 GCF_003287225.1 Phascolarctos cinereus | reverse complement strand
CATAATCAGTTAGGTACTAATATTGATAGACTTAACCCTTCTCAGCAATACAAGTATCTAAGACATCTCCAAAGGCATCATGATGGAAAATGCTATCCACATAGGAAGAAAGAACTATGGAGTTTGAATGCACATTGAAGCATACTATTTGCTATTTTTTTCTTCTGTTGTGTTTTATTTCCTCTTCCTGGTAGTTCCTCCTATTGGTTCTAATTCTTACAACATCACTAATGTAAAAATATGTTTAATAGGAATGTACATGTATAGTCTATATCAGATTGTGCGCCGTCTTGGGGAGGGAGATGGGGAGGGAGAGGGAAAAATTTAAAACTCAAAAGCTTATGGAAGTGATTGTTGATAAATGAAAACAAATTAATAAAATGTAAAAAAGAGAAAGAAAGAAAGAAAAGTCCACTTCTATATATAGTCCATGATTCAATAGGTGTGACGCACTCCAAATCTGTCACCAAAACTAAATAATTCTTGAAAAAAGAAGAACTTAACCCATGAAAGAGACTGCTGTCATTACACTGCACAGTTTCAAAAAGGCAAATCATGTCACTCTACTTTCCTACTCTTCAAATCTATGCCTAGTTTTTTGTTCAGTATCTGTCTAATACATAAGTGCTAACTGACATACTCCAACTGTATAATTGTATAATTGAAGCCTAAACAACAGATATTCTCCATCTACTAGATTTTTTTGTGGATAGTTAAGCGAGACTCTTGAGAAAATACGGATCCCATTTAGGTGGCTCTGAAATGTTTTGGTGCTTGATGTAATGATGTCGCTCACAAAAAGGTACAGCTGAGAATTTTATAAAGAAATCCCATCAGGACTCTCGTTGGATATCCTCCAGGTTAGTGGCAAAGACCTGGGAAACATTCATCTGTTTTATATGTTGCCTAATGTGAAACACTCACTGTAGAAATTTATTTTTGATGTCAGATCTATCAATGAGTCTTGTGATATGGCCACAAAAACAAGAGAGATTCTTTGTTAGATCAGTCTTCAAAGCTGCAATATGTTTTACTGAATCAAATATTTTCAATAAATCATTGCTGTACCTTCTGTTCTTCTTTTATTCATGCAAGAAAAAGAAGAGATTATATTTGCAAAACTCTGCCTATTTCCTTCACATACCATTAGCAAGGAGAGCGTTAATGTATGTAAATTATTCTCATAAAGGTTTTGTTAAGATGAGAAAAGAAGGACAGCAGTTGGTGATATATTCTTGGTAACTTGTTTTCAGAATAATAAAGTCCATAATCATTTTATCAAGCATTTGTATTTTTCTTTCTTTCAGATACTTTGAAAATCAATCCTTTAGCGTCTTTAACCTGTGTCACTCTAGGATAAATATATCTGAAGTTCTGCCTATCATGTGTTCTCTTTCGTGTCATTTCACTTGGAATCATGGGAAAGAAAAGTGTCTGTTAAATCTCACAGAGACTGTTATTTTTGTTCATTTATTACATGCTTTTCAATTTAATTGCTAGAAGCCTTTATGATGGTCCTTCGTGTGATTTAGTTTATTCATTTGTTTTTCCCACTGAACTTTCTAGAAACATTAGCTTACGTATTACCTAAGAAGCTCTATGTTTTAGAAAGTAAAATACAGGAAAAAATATATCCTATATTAATGTACATTATATATAAATACACAACAGAAATGAAGTTTTGTTACTTTTAAGCTCAAAGAATGTGGAATAATCTAATAAGGTCTAAGCAAAATGGTATTCTAATCCTTTTAAAAATTAACAGGCTAAATAATTTCATTAATAGATGCTGGGTAAATAAATACTACTAAGGGTATTAAAATATTAACATTTAAAAAATCTTTAATTAAATCTTTACACAACTTACATAGAAAATAAATCTGTTTTTTAAATTGAAGGTCAAAGTATACCCTACTCAATCTCAATGATCTAAACTACAGACTTAGTAGGTTCTGAAATGATGAAATCTTAATGTAAACTGTAATGTGACTTTACATTTTGTCAATAATAAACCCACTGCTTCACCTGCCAAGAAATTCACCTAACCCTAAGTAAATAGCTGATATCATATTACCAATATTTTTTGATCCTTACATAAATACAAAAGTTTACTTCTACATTAGACTCACTTTTTTCTTTTTTTACCATCACAGATGAAATGCTGGCCAGCTCATCCTTATGCCCTTCACCACCACCTCTGGATCTTGAATTCCATACTTTAATTACTTCTGCATCCTCATGTCCACCTGAGCTAGTTCTTTTTTTCCCTTTGAACTTTTTTTTCCTAGAAAAGATTATGAATTTAAAAAAAATTTGAATCTGTAATATAGGGCTAATTATAAAGTAAACCAAAAAAATTTCTCATGTAAAATTACAGAAATGTTCCTATATTTCCTTCCAGGTTTAAATGCTAGATTTTTCCATGATCCTATCAAAAAAAAAGTTTGGCTTATTTAACATTACATCATCCCAAATAAGCAGGGCAGCCTTTTTAGAAAAATTAAGTTTAAAATGAATATTTAAATTTAAAATAAATATTTTTCTGGTAAAATACTGATATTTTAATTCAGAAAATATATATTTCTGGAAAATGCACAAATTTTAGCTTTGTAAAGGACTTAAATGGGGCACTGCTCATTTTACAGAAAATTTAAACTTTAATACAATATTTTATAGATTCAAAAGAACATAGTTGAAAAATGTTAAAAAGTTTAAAAATATTAAGTCATTATTACTACTCTTCTGTAAGTTCTCTGATTTCCTTCAATTGTTAATTTTTAAAATTCCAAGAAAAATAAGGAGACTAGAAAAACAAAAAAGGAAACAATCAAGATATCTTCAACTTCTAAGTGCAAATTCTATGATCTATATGCATATGAGTATCAGTATATATAAATGTATATATGTGTATGTATGCATATGTACATACATATATTATGTGTATAATACATGACAATTTTGAACTATAATAGTGAGAATATACACATATGCGGATCTTCTTTCCTAACTAATAAATGTTAGAGCAAAATTTAATATGATAAGCTATTACATGAAAATGATAGCTATTTTTAATTTTATTACATTACTATTACTATTTATGGAAGTTTGAAATGAAAAAATACACAGCATATTTATACAAAGAAAGATTCTATTTACTTAGGATAATCATCTGAACTTAAACTCAGTGAGGTTTCATCAGAATCTGATGGTATGAATTCATTCATCCTGTCTTCCTCAAAATACCCCTGAAAAAAAAAAATAATTAAAAAAATTTGCTAATCATTACATTTATCAAAAATGTTAAAAGATTTTTTTTTTTTGCTTATTTCTCTTAGTGTAAAGTGCTTAAGGCCTTTGCATTAGTTTCAGTCTCTAACCCCCATCTACATAAGGGACAGTATAGATTATGGGCCGTGGAATCAGGAAGTATTCATTCTACACTATACCTTCAACACTTAGGATCATTGAATAAGAGCTAAAAAGATCCTTAGACATCATTTAGTCTAAACTCAGACTTTCGAAAAATCATACAAGTGGCAACTCCAAAATTTGAAAAGACATGGTTGCTGTGCTTTACCGCAATACCACGCTTCCATTCTCCAATGTGTAATCCTGTGCAATTAACTTAATGTCTGTGAACTTCAGTTTTCTTCTGTAAGATGGGAGCAATCATATCAGTGGCACTAATCTCGTAAGAGCTAGTCTAAGTTTAAAACGGTGGTCATACATGTGCAGTAATGTATGTGTGCTCTGCAAACCATAAGTTGTCATATAAATATTACTACTAGTACTTCATGCATAATTACACTGCATTAACTGTACTTCTTATACTTCCTAAAAATTAGAAGATATTATTTGCTATGTTCTGATAACCTGTGTAAAGAAGGGATTAGTACTATCTGACTTTTTTACCCAAGCCCCAGACAAGACTAATACCATAAAATGCAATCAAGTTTTAATGCATTAGCAAGTAGACTAGCTGAACAACCTGCTCCTGTATGGGGGATTTATTATATGAATATCGGAATTTTTAACTTACTTGGGCAACATTTGTTCTTCCCTACATGTGTCTCATTACCATTGCAACCAGATTTGAGCCTACTCTGTAACCATCACTATGCGTAAAATATGGCCCTGGAATTGTAGAGGGTTATTTGTTTTAATTACTATGCTATACCATCATAGCAAATGGCTTTCCTACAACTATGTTGGCTGACTGTTAATAATAAACACTATGTAGAGGCTCAACTCTAAAATGTAAGCACAAGCTGAGGAAACAGCCCAACAAATAAAAAGTATTACAGGTAAGGAGTAAGCTGATGAAAATAAACTTTGCATAACCCCTACTTTTCAAATGATTATTCACAAGAAATATTCTAAAATGTTTAGAGAAACTTGGGAGAACTAAACTGAGTGATATAAGAACAATTTATACAAAGAGGTAAATTAGACAACTTTGGAAGACTTAAAAATCCTGATCAATGCAATAGCCAGCTCTTAACTCCACAAATCTCATAATGAATTATACTGAAATGTACTAAAACTATACTGCCCTCTTTTTCAAATAGATGTTGGACTATGGTGCAGAAATAACATTTATGCATGTAGATTCGCAGTCAAATATTACACAGTTGAAGAAGTAACATGCTAGTAACTTGGGAATAAAGACTTTGAATATAAGGTTTTGAAAGGAAGAAGTGAGGATTTTTGTGGATGAAATCAGTACATTCTAGACATGTGTATGCAGTGCAAAAGTACAGGGGTTAAAGATGTAATGGTAAGAAAGAAGACTTTCTTGAAACTCAGTGTGTATAAGAATTATAATATATGAACATGGAAAATACATTAGACTTGTTTATAAGGAATTTAAACATCAAATAGTGTAGTATACATTTGATTCTAGGGAAAACAGAGAACTACTTGAGTTTCATGAATGGGGCAGTAATTTAGTTAGACATATTGTTAGGTAAAATACGATATTGGTGATGATGGCCTGAATTGAAATGTTAAATGTAAAAGGTATTTGGAATGCAGATATGCCAACATTTGACATCTACATAGTATGGAGGATAATTAAGAGCTAAAGTTGATGCCAGTGTTACCTGGAAACCAAAAGTAAAAATATTGATACTTTCAATAGTGGCAGTCCAAAAAAAGTAAGACTGGTTTCAGACATGATGAATTTGAAAAATTTCCAGGTTAATTAGTATCAAAAGTCCAGTAGGCAACTGGTGATACTGAAAACTCAGAAGTGAGACTAATATGGGAAACAGGTAATCAAGAGTCTTGGGCAACACTACAGAAGGGTCACAAAGATTGAAGTTTAAGAAAAGACCATTAAGTTTGACAATTAAGAGACTTAGTAATTTCATAGAAAGAAGTTTTGGCTGAATAGTGAAAGACCAGATTATACAGAGTTAAGAAAAGTTAGCAAGAAGGTAGGAAGGACCTATTGTAGGCAGCTCTCTCGAGAAATTTTGCTGCGAAAGGAAAGGATGTGACAATACCTGGCAGGAATAGATAGATCAGGCACATTTTTTGAGAATGGGGAAACACAGACATGTTTATATGGAATAGGAAAGCATCAGGAGACAGGGAGAGAATGAAGATCATTAAAAGAGTGAGGATGACGTTGTTTCTAATTCTTCTTTACAACATGACTAATGTGAAAATAGGTTCAATATAAATGTATAAGCCTCTATCAAACTGCACAGTGTCTTGGGGAGGAGAGGGAGAGAGGAAGAAAATTTGGAACTCAAAATGCTGAAAACTATAAATAAATAGTGAGGATGATACAGGGAGAAACACTGGAGAAAATGAGTTGGAATGAAATCAGACTACTAAATAGATACTTAAGTATGAATATCTAATTTACCTTGTTTTCTTTGCTAATATAGTCCAGCTGTAAGCACCATGGATGAGTCCAAATTCTGCTTAATATTTGAAAATCCTGGAAGAGTTTTGTTCCTGCTTTTCCTCTTCCTCCTTCTCTAGTACTTCCTGTTCCTGATAATAAAAGGCATGTAAGTTAAAGTTTAAAATGTTCAAATTTTTTCACTAGAGAAAGTCATGAATACCACGGTCTAGAGTTTCAACAAGAATCTAAATATATCATAAATGTTTAATAGATTTGGAGGGAGGTAAAACTATTGACATTAAAAAGATCTTATTACTTGTGACTCAATACTTATTAGAGAAATATATCAAATACAAGACAAGGGTTGCCTATACAGGAAAAGTTGATAAAAGTTTAGGAGTAGGAAAAACAGCAGATGCACAACTGTGTCTAGATCAAGGTTAGAACCTGGAAAATCTAATTGTGAGATGACTCTAGAATACTAGAACGTTTTTATTTGGAATCATTAATTCACTTTACAATTTTTTTCTTTATGATTACATAACTTATTTAATACCATTCTTTCTAAACACTTCCCACCCTTTTACCAGCAATGGCTTTCATTACTATTTTTCACAATTACTGATTTAGGTACAACTTCCTTTCCTCTGTTACTTTTTCTCATACTTTGATCTTTACGAATAAAACGTAAATCCACACTACTATATCTTGGCTAGCTATCATCATCATTATCATTGTCATCGCTAGTATTTATATAAAATCTACTATATTCAACACATTGTGCTGAGCACTTTACAAATATCTCATCTGATCCTCAAAACAACTCTAGGAAATAACTTATTATGCACATTTTGCAGATAAGGAAATTAAGGAAGTCAAGCTAAGTGACTTGCCCAGAGTCACAAAGAGAGTAACTATTTAATGCTGGATTTGAACTCAGGTCTTCCTGTCTGTAGGCCCAGCATTCCACCTAGCTCTGCTGAATTCTTATGCCCCAGTGTGATGCCCCAGTAATGGACATTTAGAACTAGTTAGCCTATAAACTGAATATTACCACAACACAGAACCCACCTATCCTCAGCTTTCCTATCACTTATGTGCAACCTTGGTGTCAATTCTCAATTCCTACTCATATATTCCACATGCACAATCACCTTCTAAATCATTTTCACTTCTCTCCAATCTCTTCTATTCTTTTAAACTACATAGATAAATCTCTTATCATCTTTTATAGCCTTTCAATTGGTCTTACCATTTTACATCTCACCATTCCAATTCAATCTTCACCGAATAGATTATGTATTTGTCATTTGAGAGGTTTTCATAATATCAAATCTATTAATAATAAATTGTTATTTTCTTGTTACATTTAAGTTCCAAACTGTCTCCTTCCCTCCTTCCTACTCTGCACTAGAGAAGGACACCATTTGATAGATTTATAAACATATGTAAAACTATACTATACATACTATTATTTGTTACTTCTTACTCCTTCATAGGTCCTCTGTAGTTGATTTGAGTGTTTAACAGTTAACAGCCACGTTGTGCGATGACTAATATTGATAGACTTAGCCCTTCTCATCAGTGCAAGGATCTAAGACATCTCCAAAGGCCTCGTGATGGAAAGTGCTATCCACATCCAAAGAAAGAACTATGGAGTTTGATGCAGATTGAAGCATACTATTTGCTATTTTTTTCTTTCTGTTGTGTTTTGTTTCCTCTTTCTGGTGGTTCTTCCTATTGGTTCTAATTATTCCTTATAACATCACTAGTGTGAAAATATGTTTAATAGGAATATATATGTATAGCCTATATCAAACTGCACGCCATCTCGGGGAAGGAGGTGAAGAGGGAGGGGGAGAAAAATTTAAAACTCAAAAGCTTATGGAAGTGATTGTTAAAAATCAAAATAAATTTAAAAAGAGATATTTTCTTCATCTATTAATATAATCAAGCTGAGATATTCCTGATTCACAGTCCATCACTATAAGAGAAAAGTGCTGGAAGAAAAAGAGGAGAGTCTAGGACAGCAATATGGAGAATAACAACAATTAGGGAAATGATGAATCAACAAAGTAGTATAGTCAGAAGGATAGGGGAAATAGCAAGAAAGGTAATAAGAGAATTAGGCATAGAAGAATCATGACAGAGTCCCATGAAAGGTAAAAAAAGAAAAAAGAGAGAAAATAATTAGAAGGAGGGAGTAATTAAGTGGTAAAAATTTTCAGAATCAAGAAAGTAGAAACCATTGATGAAGCTATGTAACTGCAGGTGAGATAAATTGTCAATCAATAAACATTTATTAAACACCTATTATTTGCTAGGTATTATGCTAAGAACTAAGAATGCAAAGAAAGGTAAAAGACATCCTTTCTCTCAAAAACTTGTAGTCTAAAGGCAGAAGTAACTTGCAAATAATTTATATATTGGAAAAATTTGAAAATAATGACTAGTGGGAAGGCAGTAGAAATTAAGAAGGATCAGGAAAGGTCTCTTGTGGGAGGTGAGATTTTAGGAGGGATTTGAAGAAAACTAGGGTTATAGATGCAGAAAGCATGCCAAACCTGGAGAACACAGAGAGAAAATGCCAAGAGTCAGAAGAATGAATGTACTGACCAAAGAACAGGCCGATGTTAATGACTGAAGAGCACAGGGAGGGGACTGACAAACTGAATGATTAGAGAGGCCAGGTTATAAAAGGCTTTAAATATCAAATTATAAAGAATTTGGGGGAAAAAAGAACTCCAAGATTTATATATGTAAAGGGAAATAATTAAGGCCACAAGGAAAAAATGCAAAATGACAATTTAAAATATGTGATCACTAAAAGATGTCAAACTCTGCAATTTTAAAAATAAAATAATCATTTTAGAGACTAGATAATGGCACATATATCTCCTTTAGTCTATGAAAAAAATAGACTATAGGAATTAAGACACAATGTTGCATACGTTATCAGTAGGTTTTGCTTAAATATCTTCTTCGTCATTTGAGAGGTTTTCACTTTTTGTGAATCTTCAATAACTTTTATTAATTTCTACTATTTTCATATTTTGATATAAGTATGCCTCTGGTAAAAATATGCCATGATAGCCAGGTCCAAAATTTCCTTACTCGTTTATCTATATGAATACTCTACAACACATTTTAGGATTCTAGTAGAGTAACATTTCCCTAACGATTAAACATATGAAATGTTTAATAACTCCAGATACAGTATATATTCACAATCAGAAAACCTACCTTTCTTTACCTGAATTTTGTTAGCACTTTAATAAATTCCCCTTTTTCTACCAATTTATTTCTGAAAATTTTTTTATCAGAATATCCTGTGTCTGTTTTCTAGGGAAAATTATTAATTATTAAAAACAAATCTTGTTTTTCTATCAGTACAAGGTCTATAGTTGTGATAATTTTTGAAACAGAATCTTTTTTAAAATAAAGATTTAAAATATTTTTAAAGCCCTTGTTTGTGGAATACTTCTGAACTGCCTATATAGTTGCAAACAGGTTATAACCATTATAGTCTACCAAGTGTTTCCTAGTTTACCTTTCTTTCCAAAAGTTTTACACAAAAACTGTCATCAAATCCCTTATGTTAACTTCATCATTACTACAAAATACAGTCAGATTATAGTCACAATGTGTTATTTCAGAATGATTTCTAAATACAAAAGACGTTAAATTTTTCTTACTGGGAGCTTGCTTCATTCTGTACTTATTTTGCACTATTCTTAAAATGAGGATGGTATGAGATACGACCAAATATTTTTTTAATTTTATTAATTTATTTTGATTTATAAGAATCACTTCCACATGCTTTTGAGTTGAAAATTTTTCTCCCCTTCCTCCCCCCACTCTCCCCAATGGCGCACAATCTGATACAGGCTGTACATTTACATACCCATTAAACATATTTTCACATTAGTGAAGTTGTAAGTAAAAATTAAAACCAATAGGAAGAACTATCAGAAAAATGAAACAAAACTCAACAGAAAGTAAAAATAAGTGGTAGCGATTCAACTTCTGTAGTTCTTTCTTTGATGTGGACAGCATTTTCCATCCCAAGGTTCTGGAGATGTCTTAGTTCCTCATAATGCTGAAAGGTTCAGTTTAACAATCTTAGTCACTGCATAACGTGGCTGTTATTGTGTACAAAGTCCTCTTGGTTCTGCTCACTTCACTCAGCATCAGACCATATAAGTCTTTCCAGGTTTTTCTGAAGTCAGCCTGTTCATCATTTCTTATAGCACAATAGTATTCCATTACATTCATATACCACAACTTGCTCAGCCATTCCCAATGGATGGGCATCCTCTCAATTTCCAATTCTTTGCCACCACAAAAAGAGCTGCTATGAATATTTTTGTACATGTGGGTCTTTTCCCACTTGTTTGATCTCTTTGGGATATAGCCCTAGAAGTGCTATTGCTGGATCAAAGGGTATGCACAGTTTTGTAGCCTTTGGGGCATAGTTCCAAATTGTTCTCCAAAATACTTGGATCATTTCACAACTCCACCAACAATGTATTAGTGTTCCCATTTTCCCACATCTCCAACATTTATGATTTTCCTGTTTTGTCGTGTTGGTCAATCTGATACATGTGATGTGGTACCTCAGAGTTGTTTTGATTTGCATTTCTCTAATCAATAACGATTTAGAGCATCCTCTGACCATTTATCAATTGGGGAATGGCTTGTGTTCTTATAAATTTGTCTTAATTCTCTATATATTTTAGAAATGGGGCCTTTATCATAGAAACTGGTTGTAAAAATTCTTTCCCAATTTTCTACCTTCCTTCTAATTTTAGTTGCATTGGCTTTGTTTGTGCAAAAACTTTTCAATTTAATGTAATCAAAATTATCCATTTTGCTTTTCTAATGTTCTCTATCTCCTGTTTGGTCATGAATTCTTCTGTTCTCCATAGATCTGATAGGTAAACTATTCCTTGTTCTCCCAGTTTACTTATGGTATCAGCCTTTATATCTAAGTCATGAACCATTTTGACTTTATTTTGGTAATGTGAGATTTGGGTCTATGCCTAGTTTCTGCCATACTCTTTTCCAGTTTTCCCAGCAGTTTTTTTCAAAGAGTGGGTTCTTATCCCAGAAGCTGGGGTCTTTGGGTTTATCAAATAATAGATTACTATAGTCATTGACTACTGTGTCTTGCATATTAACCTATTCCACTGATCCACCTCCCTATTTCTTAGCCAGTACCAAGCAGTTTTGATGATTGCTGCTTTATAATACAATTTAAGATCTGGAATTGCTAGGCCACCTTCCCCTGCATTTCTTTTCATTAGTTCCTTTGATATTCTGGACCTTTTGTTTTTCCAAATGAATCTTGTTATTATTTTTTCTAACTCTATAAAATAATTTTTGGTAGTTTGATTGGTATGGCACTGAATAAGTAAATTAGCTTAGGTAGGATTGTCATTTTTATTATATTAGCTCAGCCTACCATGAGCAACTGATGTTTTTCCAATTATTTAGATCTGATTTTATTTGTGTGAAAAGTGTTTTGTAATTGTGTTCATAGAGTTCCTGGGTTTGTTTGGTAGGTAGACTCCTAAATATTTTATAATGTCTACAGTAAGTTTAAATGGGATTTCTCTTTCTATCTCTTGCTGTTGGGCTTTGTTGGTAATATATAGAAATGCTGATGATTTATGTGGGTTTATTTTATAGCCTGCAACTTTGCTAAAGTTGTTTATTATTTCAAGTAGTTTTTTACTTGATTCTCTAGGATTCTCTAAGTATATCATCATGTCATCTGCAAAGAGTGATAGCTTTTTTCTTCTTTGCCTATTCTAATGCCTTCAATTTCTTTTTCTTCTCTTATTGCTAAAGCTAAGGTTTCCAGTACAATATTGAATAACAGTGGTGATAATGGACATCCTTGTTTCACCCCGATCTTATTGGAAATGCTTCTAGCCTGTCCCCATTACATATAATGCTTGCTGAAGGTTTTAGATAATGCTATTTATTATTTTAAGGAAGACTCCATTTATACCTATGCTTTCTAGTGTTTTTAATAGGAATGGGTGTTGTATTTTATCAAAAGCTTTTTCTGCATCTATTGAGATGATCATGTGGTTTCTGTTGGTTTTGGTGTTGATATGCTCAATGATGCTGATAGTTTTCCTAATATTGAACCAACCCTGCATTCCTGGTATAAATCCTACCTGGTCATAGTGTATTATTCTTGTGATAAGTTGCTGCAATCTACTTGCTAGTATTTTGTTTAAAATTTTTGCATCTATATTCATTAGAGAAATTGGTCTATAATTTTCTTTCTCTATTTTGACTCTTCCTGGTTTAGGTATCAACACCATATTTGTATCATAAAAAGAATTTGGTAAGACTCCTTCTTCACCTATTTTCCCAAATAGTCTATATAGTATTGGAATTAATTGTTCTTTAAATGTTTGATAGAATTCGCATGTAAATCCATCTGGCCCTGGAGATTTTTTCCTAGGGAGTTCATCAATGGCTTGTTCAATTTCTTTTTCTGAGATGGGGTTATTTAAGTATTTTACTTCCTCTTCGGTTAATCTGGGCAATTTATATTTTTGTAAATATGTATCCATTTCACTAAGATTGTCAAATTTGTTGGCATATAGTTGGGCAAAATAATTCCTAATTATTGTTTTAATTTCCTCTTCCTTGGTGGTAGCTTCACCCTTTTCATTCTTGATACTAGTAATTTGGTTTTCTTCTTTTTTTTTTTTTAATTAAATTAACCAAAGGCTTATCTATTTTATTGGTTTTTTCATAAAACCAGCTCTTAGTTTTATTTATTAGTTCAATAGTTTTCTTAATTTCAATTTTATTAATTTTTCCTTTGGTTTTCAATATTTCTAATTTGGTGTTTAGTTGAGGATTTTTAATTTGTTCTTTTTCTAGTTTTTTTAGTTGTATGCCCAATTCATTAATCTCCTCTTTTTCTATTTTATTTATGTAAGCATTTAGAGATATAAAACTTCCCCTAAGAACTGCTTTCGCTGCATCCCATAGGTTTTGGTATGTTGTCTCATTATTGTCATTCTCTTGAATGAAATTATTGATTGTTTCTATGATTTGTTGTTTGACCCAATCATTTTTTAGGATTAGATTATTTAGTTTCCAATTTTTTTTAGTCTATCTTTCCATGGCCCTTTATTACATATAATTTTTATTGCATCATGATCTGAAAAGGATGCATTTAATATTTCTGCCTTTCTGCATTGGATTGTGAGGTTTTTATGCCCTAGTACATGGTCAATTTTTGTGTATGTGCCATGTACTGCCGAGAAAAAAGTATATTCCTTTCTATCCCCATTCAGTTTTCTCCAGAGGTCTATCATACCTAACTTTTCTAATGTTCTATTCACCTCCTTAACTTCTTTCTTGTTTATTTTGTGGTTAGACTTATCTAGTGCCGAGAGGGGAGGTTCAGGTCCCCCACTAGTATAGTTTTGCTGTCTATTTCTTCCTGTAACTCCCTGAACTTCTCCTGTAAGAATTTGGATGCTATACCATTTGGTGCATATATGTTTAGTAATGATATTACTTCATTGTCTATGGTGCCTTTTAGCAGGATGTAGTTTCCTTCCTTATCTCTTTTGATTAGATCTATTTTTGCTTTTGCTTTGTCTGAGATCAGGATTGCTACCCCTGCTTTTTTCACTTCAGCTGACGCATAATATATTCTGCTCCAGCCTTTTACCTTTACCCTGTATGTGTCACTCTTTTTCAAATGTGTTTCCTGTAAACAACATATTGTAGGATTGTGGTTTTTAATCCATTCTGCAATCTGTTTCCCTTTTATGGGAGAGTTCATCCCATTCACATTCACAGTTATGATTACTATCTGTGTCTTTTTCTCCATCCTTTTTTCCACCTATTTATGTTTTTCTTTCTCCTTTTTCCTTTCCCCCTTCACTAGTGTTTTGCTTTTGACCACCGCCTCCTTCAGTCCCCTCCCCCTTTTATTATCCCTTTCCCTTTTCTTCCCCTTTAGTCTTACTGCTTCTTCCCTCCCTTCTTTCCCCCCTTCCCTTTTCTTTCCCCTTTTTCCTCCTACTGCCTATAGGGCAAGTAAGATTTCTATACCTAACTGATTATATTGTGCCCTTCTTGAGCCAAATCTGATGAGAGTAAGGTTCAAACAATGCTCCCCCACCTCCCTCCTTTCCCTCAGCCCTAACAGGACTTTGTGTCTTTTCCTGTAATGTAATTTACCCTTGTCTGCCTCCTCCTTTCTCAGTACATTTTCTAAGATCAGATTGATGCACTTATTTAGATCCATTTAACCCACTTGATTAGATTTTTTTTATCATTACATCAAAGTCAACTAATATCCACCCTCTTTATGTATACTCCTTTAACAAGGTGTAAGAACAATACAGTTTTCAGGGGTTGAAAAGTCTCATATTCCCTTGTAGGGCTTTAAACGCCCCCCCCCATTAACAGCGTATTGTATCCTTCTGTCCAATTTACCATTTTAAGTCCTTCTTGAGTCCTGTACTTGAAGATCAAATTTTTTGTTGAGCTCTGGTCTTTTTATCAGGAAAGTTTGGAAGTGTCCTATTTCGTTGAATATCCACCTCCTCCCTTGAAAAATGAAGCTCATTATTGCTGGGCAATTGATCCTTGGCTGCATTCCAAGCTCCTTTGCCTTACAGAATATCATGTTCCATGCCCTGCGATCTTTTAATGTAGAAGCTGCAAGGTCCTGTGTAATCCTGACTGTGGTTCCATAATATTTAAATTCTTTCCTTCTGGCTGCTTCCAGCACCTTCTCTTTCATCTGGTAATTTTGGAATTTTGCAATTATATTCCTTTGTGTTGTCAATTTGGGATCTCTTTCAGGTGGTGATCGGTGGGTTCTTTCTATGGTTATTTTCCCTTCTGGTTCTAGGACTTCAAGGCAGTTTTCCTTTATGATTTCCTGAAAGATACTGTCCAGGCTCTATTTTTCATCATGATTTTCAGGTAGTCCAATGATTTTTAAATTGTCTCCCCTGAGTCGATTTTCCAGGTCGGTTGTTTTACTGATGAGGTATTTTACATTTTCATCTATTTTTCCATTTTTTTGTTTCTGTTTGACTGATTCTTGGTCTCTCATAGAGACATTAGTTTCCATTTGTCCAATTCTAGTTTTTAACAGATTGTTTTCTTCTGTTATTTTTTGTACCTCCTTCTTCAACTGGCCAATTGTGTTTTTTAGGGACTTGTTTCCTTCAGTATACTCTTCTATTAGTTTTTGTCCATCCTTCTTCAATTGGCCAATTGTGTTTTTCAGGGACTTGATTTCTGCAGTGTATTTTTTTTTCCAATTGGCCAACTGTATTTTTGAAGGACTCTTCTATCTCTCTCATCTGACTATTAAAATTCTTCTTGAGCTCTTCTAAGAAGGCTTTTTGGGCTTCAGACCAGTTCATATTCCCTTTTGTTGTTGCAGATATGGATTTGTTGACAATGTTGTCCTCTTCAGAATTTCTGTCTTGATCTTCACTCTTCTCATAATATGAATCTATGGTACATTTCTTTTTACTCATGGTGTTTCTTTATTCCCTGGCCTTTAAAGAGATTGAGCTCTCCTGCTGGGGAACAGAGGGTACTGACCCAAGCTTCTTGTGTTGGGAGCCTAGGTCTTGATAACTGGCTTTCTGTGCTGGGGCCTCTTATGCTGGCAATTGGAGGCTGTAGGTTTCTGGCAGCTTACCTCGTGTTGGCCTGGGATCAGCAAGGCTGGAACTTTCAGGCAATTCTAGGTTGCCTGCTTTTCCTTTCCTTTAGCTTTCTTCCGCTCCTTTTAGATGGGTGCTGCAGGGTGTTTATCTGCCTGGGGCCCCCTGCAGTGTTGTCTCCCTCATTTCTGCTAATGCACTGGGAGATTCCTTTTTGGTGGAGTGCCCAGGCACCTGGTGGTTTTCTGAGCTGGTTTCCACCGGTTCCCCCCACCCTCACTGAGGCACTCGGAGGTCCAGGTGTTGGTGTTTGCCTGCTCTACCACCTGGGCTTCAGGATTTCTTCACAATTGGAGGCTACAGGGCTCTGATAGCTCACCTGTTTGGGGGTTCGAATCAGCAAGGCTGGGGCTTTAGGAAGCCTTTAGCTTGTTTTCTTCACCTCCTTTCAGATGAATAGTGCAGGGTAATTATGTGCCTGGGGCCCCTTGTAGTTATGACTCCCTTATTTTTGCTGAGGCACTGGGAGACCCATTTACTGGGCTGCTGCACTGCTGCTCCCTGTCTTTCTTCTAGTTCAGGTGTTCAGGGGTTTTTTCTGGGGTGATATTTTCTGGTTTTCAGATGTTGATAGGGGAGAGGGAGAGCGACTACCTTTTCACTCCACCATCTTGGCTCCCGGAAGGGGAAGTCTCCAAATTTTTTAAATAACACTTTTATTTGAGGAACAAATAAACCCTTACAAATTAACATGAAAGAATAATCACACAAATTAATTTTTTTTTTACCTGTGAAGTGATCCAAATAGTACTGGTAAAGCTTGCACTGAATAGAAGTCATTCTTACTGCTAATACATACTCATGTTTGGGTGGTAAAAACTCTGCTAATGTTGTGCAATCTTTCCTCTGTAAGATAAAGAAATGAAAATAAATTATGCTCTCATACTAGTAATTAATTCAGGTATATTCCAAACTCCAAAATAGCCTAACTCTCAAGCTTATAATCTCTTTAACATAATCAATCACTGGTTCTCTTAGATTTAACTTTTAAAAATGATCTTTTCTGTACTAATAAAAAAAAAACAACCTGAGTCCAGTGAAAATAAATTCTTTTTTCACTATCCAACAAATGGTCCCTTCTGACCTAATTTTCACCATACACATAGTTCTTCATTTTCTATTATCTTGCATTTCATAAATTTATTATATTATCTGTATTTAAAATTTCTCATGAAGACATACCAAATTTTGACTCCCCAAATGGTTCTCTGCCTTCACTTTTCACATCAACAAAACTGATAGATTTCAGACTGGGTGGCTTTTAGTATTTAGTAGTCAATGTTGTGGTACCTACAACAGTGCTAGGCTGCTTTTTTCTATAGGGATTCTTTTGCAGAGGCTGTCCACATGGTTTTGTGTTTTAGAAAGTCATAAGATGGTCAGTCTGTCAGTCGGTCAACAAACATTTATTAAGAGTCCATCATGTGGCAGGCAATGTGCTGGGTCTACAACAAAGAGGCAAAATAACAGTCCCTGCCCTTAAAGAGTTCACAATCTAAGAAAGAAAAAAGAAGCTAACAATATTGTCAAAACCAGAAATGTACACAATAAATATGGAAATTATTCAAAGAGGAAAGGCAACATAATTGAGAATTGGAAAAGATTTCCTATAGAAGATGGGATTTTAGCTGCAACAGAGAGTAATAAATCTCTAACGTTTATACTATATGCCAAGCCTAAAGCACTAAGCACTCTACATATATTATCTCCTTTGATCCTCACAACAAGCCTGTAAGCACATTTTACTACTGA
Source organism: Phascolarctos cinereus (assembly GCF_003287225.1). Taxonomy (NCBI): domain Eukaryota; kingdom Metazoa; phylum Chordata; class Mammalia; order Diprotodontia; family Phascolarctidae; genus Phascolarctos; species Phascolarctos cinereus. The sequence goes on along the minus strand of NW_027556090.1, from coordinate 4,014 downwards.
GGAAACAAAGGCAAACAGAGGTGAAGTAACTTTCTAAGAGTCCAAGGTAGTAAGAATTCAAGGGTGAATTTGATTTCAAGTCCAAGGGAGCCAAGGTCCTTAACTGAGATAAAGAAACTTTAAAAATTATTACTCTGAGACTAACCATCCCAATCAAAAGTACAGCAGAAGGTATAAAATGTCCAAAGCTAGAGAGATGAGTAAATCAAAGAAAGCTTTCATCAGCATAAATATACATATATATGTATGTGTATGTACATAAAAACTAGAGATGCCCACAATAAATAAGCAAATTAGTCATAATGATTACAAAAATATTCAATGGAGTTCCAACTATCTAGCATGAATACCTGGGTTAAATAAGGAAAGAGTCTTTTGACTAAAAGGCCTGGAGGAAAGAATGGTAACTGAATTTACAAGAGCATTGAGGGAAAAAAAAGAAATCTAAGATTCTGATGTAAAAAACTAGTAAAATGGAAAATGGGCCAAGGAAAATAATTTAAGACTCATTCAACTCCCTAAAAACATAACCAAAAAAAAAAAGATCAACATACTATAATTTGAGAAACCATGAGTAAAACTACCCTAATCTATTAGAACAAGAGAGCAAAGTAAAGAGAAAAAGAATACCCCAATCATTTCCTGAAAGTAATCTCAAACAGAAAATCTCACAAATGCCAAAATTCATAAAGTCCATGTCAAACAAAAAATGCTTCATCCAGAAAGAACCAGTTCACACACTACTTATGATTCCACAAGATCTGGCAGCTACTGATAGAAATTTTGTGAGAAAACATGGAATACCTAAAAGGCAAAAGATACAGTCTTACATGATCTACCCTGCAAAGCTGAATATGATTCTATGGGAGAAAAATGGACTTTAATTGAAGTGAGGCTTTTTCAAGTCATGAGCTAGTTTGATCTAAAAAGAGAGGGGCCCCAAATTTTTACTATGAAAATTAAAAAATGAGGTTTTTCAGAAAAAAAATGAATAAAGGAAATTACTAGAAACTAACTATTCTGACCTATGTCCTGAAATGTAAAATAAAAAACAAAACAAAACTACAATCTTGATTGCTTGGCCATCACTTCCTGACAAATAGAGGGAGAATAAATGGAAGTAGTGTCAGATTTATGGTCTTGGGCTAAATCTCTGCACATGGTGACATCAGCCATGAAATTAAAAGAGACTGCTCCTTGGAAAGAAAGGCACATCTAGGCAGCAGGCTGAAAAGCAGAGGCATTACCCTGCTGACCCTTCCATATAGTGAAAACTATGGTTTTTCCAGGAGCAATGGGAGAATTGGAACTATAAAGAAAGCTGTGCTCCACAAAATCAACACTTTCAGATTTTGGTACTGGAGAAGACTTTCCAGAGTCCCTTGGACAACAAGGAAACCAAATCATTCACACTTAAATTAACTAATTCTGGCTATTCACTGGAAGGCCAAATACTGAAGCTGGTTAGAATAGTGCCATGCAAACAACGAACATAAACTTGGATAGAGTTTGAGAGATAATGGATGACAGAAGGCCATATTCTATGGGGTCAGGAAAAGTCTGACTGATAAATACTAACACAACTGACAACTTAAATGCAGTACATGGATATTTACAAACATATAAATAAAATTTTGACTTAATTTTAAGTCTTATCTCAAATTCCATCTACTACCTGAAGCCTTTCCTGGTCTCTCCTCCTTCGCTCTCCATCCCCCACTACTAATACCTTCCTTTTTGAAATTATTCCCTTTTTTACCATTGTTCATATATCTCAAATATAGTTTCCTTGTTAGAATGGCAATTTCTTGATTTTGGGATGGTGGCTATGTGTCTCCGCAATACAATACCTGACACATGGAAAGTGCTTAATAAATGCTTGTTAACTTGACTATCTGATGTCGCTTCTCTTTCACTTGGTGTGTCTACTCTTAGGATGTAGCAGGCTGTCCTGGATCAGGGTACTGGGTGGCTAAGAAGCCTAGTTTTTTATTCCTCCCTTCATCCATCCAGCTCCTTGATCAAAATTCAGAGAGCTACATGGTCTTCTGTGTCCTTTTCCACTTCTGTTCTCACCCCTGGGTTGCTTGGGCAGGACAGATGGTGTTTGAACTCCTTGAAGTTTACAGGTTCAAGGTGATGAATAATTGAATGAATGGACATATTTGTTAAATACTTGCCATATGTGCAAAGCACTAGGGATACAAATAGATATTACATACACACACACACACACTATATGTATATATATATATATATATATATATATATATATATATATATATATACATATGTGTGTGTGTGTGTGTATGTGTAAGACTTCAGTTCCAAGTCAGATTGAAAAGTCCCACAGTCCTTAGGGTGCAACAGGAAAACAGATGGCAATGCCTATTCTTTAATGTCTTTCTACTGATAAAAAAAAAAACTTGTCAGTTTCTAATGTTTAACAATCTGACAGTGCCAAAAATTTTGGTAAAAATAACTTTTCTCCAACCAAAAGTAGGATATATTGTATAAGAGATTATTATTCATTTATCAATTACATTATCTAGCCACCTTTCTTTGTCCTTGAATTGAGCCTGAGAACTCAACTTTCCCTCTCAGATTAAAGTTACAATTAATGGGAAAAACTAGGAAAATACTAAAACATCAGGTGTTATCTTGAACCAAGTTGTCTTGAAGGAAGTTCTAAGAGATACAGTGCCCCTGAAGTGTCTCTGCACCACCAAGGAAAACCATTATCTTCCTAACAAAGCTTTCTGGAGAATCTGCTAATTCAGGTCCACTCACAATGTCTACAATATGCTGAGAGGAGTTACTAGCACCAGTTTCCTTGATGTAACCAATCATGCTGTCCCAACACCTATGACTATCTACCCTAACTGTCTTTCCTTACCTATCCAACTATGTCCTTTGTTCTCTTGAATTTCCCAAAACTAACTAATTACCTTGGGGTCTTTGTCACTGAGAGAAGCAACTGATTCAACTCACTGGTTACTGCTAGTCTAATAAATTGATCATGCTTGGACCTTTGCCTTTCTTACTTTATACTTCAAATGTAACAACATATCATGAAGGGTTTCAAGCAAAATTACAGAGTTTTCAACTAAAACTGACTGAGTATAGATGAATATATATTTACATCTACCTGAACACAGCCAGCTAACATTTCATAGAGAATATGGGCACGCTTTTTCATTACTTGAACATTTGTCGTGGTGGAATCTACACACTGGCCATTTTGAATTGGATTTATGAATCGATTCCTAAAATCCGTAATAGAACCAAGTAGATTCTCTTTGACAAAATTAACCATACAGTGATCTAAGAGAAGAAAAATAAATTGTCATTGCAAATACATCACATTTTATTCAACCAATTTTATATCATTAATGCAATAATGATGAACAAAGTTTTTTTAAATAAATGAGATCTGATGAAATGTGATAATTCAATTAGCACTTGCCAAATAATTATTTAACAATCCAACTATATTTGAAGATGTTGGTAAGCACATTTTTTAGAAATAGTTCAGAAAATTTAATGATAAGTAAAACTTTAGTAATATTTTTAAAACACAAAGACATAATTTAACACAAATTTTAACAGAAATAAATGTTATAATAATTGAAATAATTCAGACAAGTTAATAAATAAAAGAAAAAAATTCTAAAAAGACTGTAGGTAAAGAGATTAGGAACATAAATCATATCCATGCTGAAAAAATACTCAAAATAACTCAAAAGAGGACAGTAACTTACATTCAATTAGATTATTTTGTAGAGGTGTTCCTGTTAAAATAATTCGTCTTTTTGAACGAATCAAATTCATAGCTTTGGATACAGCTGAAGCTTCATTTTTTAGTATATGACCTTCATCACACACAACAAAATCCGGGCCTACCAAAAAATTTTTTACTATTATTTAACTCTCACAAAATTTGTATCAACTAATGCTTATCTAAGATCAACTGCACAATGGAGCAATGCTTAAATATTGAAAAGCTATGCTAGA
>NW_027556089.1:0-21396 GCF_003287225.1 Phascolarctos cinereus | reverse complement strand
TCAATTTATTGCCCACACACTGTTCTGGGTCAAAGTTCCAGGGCACAGAGGAGCTCTTGGGGCTGGTCACAAGAGAGCAGGGGTCCTGGTCACAGTTCCAGGGCCAAGAGGAGTACTGGCACTTTTGGCTGCAGGAGACCAGTGACCTTTTCTTGCTAGAGACCAGAACACAGACCAGGAGAGCAGTGACCATGCCTCTCTCAGAATCACACCACCTTGGAAGCACCAAAAAACTTGCAGACCCCCAGAACTACCTCTGAAAATGTCAGCATGAAAAAGCCTAAAGCTTGGCACAGTGCCTCGCCACCCCAAGGTGAGCAGAACCCAACTTTCACATCAAGTTCAAAGTCAAGAAACAGTCTACAAAGATGAGCAAACCACACACACACACACACACACACACACACACACACACACACAACAGAATTTGACCATTAAAAGTTAATATGGTGACAGGGAAAACCTAGACATAAACTCAGAAGAAGAGAACAATTTAAAAATAGCTACTAAAAAAACTCGAAGAAAAGTGCAAATTGTATGGAAACAAACAAGAGGTCCTAGAAGACTCAAAGAAAGTGATGAGTAGAAGAGGAAAAATTGGGAAAAGAAATGAGAGTAATGCAAGAAAATTATGAAAAGAGAATTAACAGATTAGTAAAAGAGGCACAAAAAATACTAAAAAAAAATACTTTCTAAAACAGAATTGTCCTAATAGTAAAAGAGGCATAAAAACTTACTGAAGAAAAGAACTCCTTAAAAAGCAGAATTGGCCAAAATGGAAAAAGTGGTTCAAAATCTCACTGAAGAAAATAATTGCTTAAAAATGAGACTTGGGGAGCAGCTAGGTGGTGCAGTGGATAGAGCACCAGCCCTGAAGTCAGGAGGAACTGAGTTCACATCCAGCCTCAGACCAAACACTTGACCCTTGCTAGCTGTGTGACCCTGGGCAAGTCACTTAAACCCCAATTGCCTTAAAAAATCCCCCAAATCCCCAAGAAATTAGACATGGGAAAGTCAAAGCTAATGACTCTATAAGATAGTAAGAAATAATAAAACAAAGTCAAAACCATGAAAAAATGGAAGAAAATACGAAATATCTTATCAGAAAAACCTGGAAAATAGATTGTGAGAGAGAATTTAAGAATCATTGGACCGCCTGAAAGCCATAATGAAAGAAAGAGCCCATGGCAAAGAATTGGAAATTGAGGGGATGTCCATCAATTGGGGAATGACTGAACAAGTTGTGGTATATGAATATAATGGAAAATTATTGTTCCATAAGAAATGGTGAGCAGGTGGACTGCAGAAAAACCTGGCATGACTTGCATGAACTGATGTTCAGTGAAGTAAGCAGAACCAGGAGAACACTGTACAGAGTAACAGCAGCATTGTGGGATGACCAGCTTTGTTACACTCAGCTCTTCTGAGCAATGCAATGATCTAAGACAATTCCAAAAGACTCGTGATGGAAAATGTTATCCACATCCAGAGAAAGAACTAAGGAATCTGAATGCAGATTGAAGCATACTATTTTCACTTTTTTGTTGTTATTGTTTTTTATCTTTCTCATGGTTTTCCCCTTTTGTTCTGATTCTTCTTTCACAACATAACGAATGTGAAAGTATGTTTAATATGACATGTATACTCTATATCAGATTGCATGCTGTCTTGCGGAAAAGGGAGTGGAGGGAGGGAGGAGAAATTTAGAACTCAAAATCTTATAAAAGCAAATGTTGAAAACTAAAAATAAATGAATAAATAAATGGATTTTTAAAAAGACTATAAAGCTAAAAATATTTTGTTCAGATATTATATTTTGAGATACCATATCAGATATCATATTTCTCATATCACATCAGAATAACATATCAGATATCATATTTCAAGAAATTATCAAGGAAAACCACCCTCATATCTTAGATCCAGAGGGCAAAAGAGAAATTGATCACCTCCCGAGAAAGATCCCAAAATGAAAACTCCCAGGAATATTATAGCCAAACCCCAGAGCTCCCAGGTCAAAGAGAAAGTGCTTCAAGCAGCAAGAAAGGGACCATTCAAATATCACGGAGCCATAATCAGTACCACACAAGATTTAGTGGCTTTCACGTTAAAGGAGCAGAGGGCTTGGAAAATTATATTCTACAAGGTAAAGGAGCTAGGATTCCAACCAAGAATCACCTACCCAGAAAAACTGAGTATAATCCTGGGGGGTGGGGGTGGAAATGGATATTCAATGAAATAGAGGACTTTCAAGCATTCCTGATGAAAAGGGCAGAGCTGAATAGAAAATTTGACATTCCAACAAACAACTCAAGAGAAGCATAAAAAGGTAAACATGAAAGAGTAATCATTAGGGACTCAACAAAGTTAAACTCTTTGCATCCTTATATGGCAAGATGATAGATGTAACTCCTAAGAACTTTATCATTATCAGGGCACTTAAAAGGAGTTTACATAGACAGAGGGCATGGATATGAGTCAATTATCCTGAATGATCTCTAAAAAAAGGTGAAAGGGAGAGAAAAAGGAGAGGGTCCAGTGGGAGAAGGAGGAAAGGAGAGAGACAATAGAGAATTTTTTTTCACATACAAGAGGCATTCAAGGAAGAGGGATTTTTTTGTTTCGTTTTAGCAATTGGGGTTAAGTGACTTGCCCAGGGTCACACAGCTAGTAAGTGTCAAGTGTTTGGTCTGAGGCCAGATTGGAACTCAGGTCCTCCTGACTTCAGGGCTGGTGCTCTATCCACTGTATCACTTCACTGCCCCTCAAGGAAGAGTTTTTACAAAGGAGGGGGAAATGGTTGGGGCACGCAATGCTTAAATCTCATTTTTATCAGAATTGGTTCAAAAAAGAAAGACTATATATACACACTCAGTTGTATTTACAAGTGTCATGTATCCAATAGGGAAGTAGGAGGGGATAAGGAAGGGGTGGTGGAGGTGATAAATGGGAGGTACCATAAAGGGAGGCAGTAATTAGAAGCAAAATAGACTTTTGAGGAGGGACAGTAGAAAGAGAGAGAGAGAGAGAGAGAGAGAGAGAGAGAGAGAGAGAGAGAGAGAGAGAGAGAGAGAAGAGAATGGAATGGAAGGAAATAACAGTTAGTGATCATTACTGTGAATGTGAATGGGATGAGCTCACCCATAAAATGAAAACAGATAGCAGAATAGATTAGAAATCAGGATTCAACAATATGTTATTTACAAGACACACTTGAAACAGAAAGACACACAAAGGAAAAATAAAGGGATGCAGCCAAATATGCTTGAGCTCAAGTAAAAAAGGCATGGGTAGCAATCTTGATCTCAGACAGTGCAAAAACAAAAATAGACCTAATTAAAAGAGATAAGTGGGAAAGTACATTTTGCTAAAAGGTACCATAGGCAAGGAAGTAATATAAAAAAAATTACAGCAAGTTTCAAGTGTCTCTTGTAAATAACATTTCTTGAATATATACTGAGTATAGAATTAAGTCAAAATTTTAAAAAATGAGAGCCATTCCTCAATTGATAAATGGTCAAAGAATATTAACAGGCAGTTTTCAGAAAAAGAAATCAAAGCTCTCTGTAGTCATGAAAAAAATGTTCAAATCTCTATTGATTAGAGAAAGGCAAATTAAAACAACTCTGAAGTACCACCTCACATCTATCAGAAATGACAAATTTTGGAGGAGATGAGACAAAAATAGGTACATTAATGAATTGTTGGTAGAGTTGGGAACTGCTCCAACTATTCTGAAAAACAATTTGAAACCATACTAAAGGACTATAAAATAGTGCCTACCCTTTCACCCAGCAATACCACAACTAGGTCTGTATCCCAAAGTGATCAAAGTAGAAGTAAAAGGACTTATATGTACAAAAATGTTTACAGCAGCTCTTTTTGTGGAGGCAAAGAATTGGAAATTGAGGGGATGCCCATCAATTTCAGAATGGCTGAACAAATTGTGGCATTTAGCTGTGATGGAATACTATTGTGCTATGGGAAATGATGAGGGGGAATGGTTTCAGAAAAACATGGCAACACCTATATGAGCTCATGAACGTGAAGTGAGAAGAACCGGTGAGATCGCTGTGCCTAGGACTAAATTTAGGCTTGGTAGAAGAAAAATCTCCCTAACCACCACAGATCTTCCAAAGTAGAATGGGCTGCCTTGGGAAGAGAGCGGCTCCTCTCCCTAGAGATCCACCAGCAAAGACTAGTTGACTGCTTGTGGGTCAACACATAGTATAATATAGTCTGGAGGACTATGCTGCCTTGTTGGTGTACTGGATGGAACGCTGGGCCCAGAGTCAGGAAGAACTAAGTTCAAATCTGGCCTCAGTTGGGACCCTGTGCAAGTCGATTAACCTCAGTTTCCCCAATTGTAAAATGATGGTAATAAAAGCACCGACCTTGAAGGGTTATTGTGAAGTAATATTTGCAAAAAGGGCTTAGCATCGTATCTAACACATAGTAGAGACTTTATAAGTGCTCATTCCCTTCCCTACTTGTTGAGTAAGGACAGCTGGGTGGTACAGTGGATAGAGTGCTGGGCATGGAGTGAGGAAGACCTGAATTCAAATCCGGCCTCAGGAACTTACTAGTTGTGTGACCCTGGGCAAGTCACTCAACCTGTTTCTCATTTCCTCATCTATAAAATGAGCTGGAGAAGGACATGAGAAACCACTCGAGTATCTTTCCCAAGAAAATCCCAAATGGGGTCACAGAGAGTCAGACATGACTGAAAATGACTTCACAACAGCAACTTGTTAAGTTATATTGTAAAGCAAATTCTTGTCCAAGTATGGATTACACAAAGTGGCCTCAGAGAGCTCTTCCAACTTTAGTTGGGTCATTCAGAGGACTAAGATGGGGGTAGATTTGAGAGTTGGGATTGGTGTGGAGCTTTGGATTGTGGCTGGCATTGAAGTTTGGGTTGAAAATTAGAGGTAAGATGTGGGTGATGAGATTAGGGCTGGGGTTGAGGTTGGCATAAAGGCTGGCCTTGATATTGAATATGACAGTTAGGATTGGATTGGGGATGAAAAAGGAAAGTAGAAAAGGCAATCCACATCTGAAATTGAACCACTGGGGAGAAGGATTATTTTTTAAATTTGAAAGTCACTTCAACTTTGCAAAGAAGATTACATCTATCTCTTCCAGTGTTTGCCCAATTAGTGGGAGGGTGTAATCATTACCCTTGGCTGGCTTCTACTTACAACCACATGCAGACATTTTTATGAATACGTCCTAGGTTCTGTGGTCTCAAGTGAAAGGTTAGTGGAGAGAGAACCAAATTCAAAACCTCTCCATACCATATTGATCTGCCTGAAAGATCAGAGTTGACTTTAAGGTTTAAATCCTGTTTCTCCAGAGTAGCAAACCATTTCAAAGGAAATCAGAAGAGGAAAACTCATTCTCACACAGCAATAAATACTGGGGCTGAAATCAGGTCAATTCAGTTCAACAGATCTTTCATAAGCACCTCCTATGACATGTGTAGAAAGCACTCTATCAGGCTCTCTTTGTATAATGAATGGCCTTGTCCCCAAGAGGAAGGAAAATCTTAGGGTTACTTTTTGACCAAGACCAGCTTCTGCCTTTCCCCTAGTTTATTATCTATCAGGGGATAATGGCTAATACCCAGATAACTAGGGAACAGGGACTGAACTCATTAGAAGGTGAACTCCTTTTGGGCATTTTCTTTTTATCCCCCATTCTTAGCACGGTGACTGGTATAATATAACACATACTTGACTGACTGATTTCATTGATCTAGGGAACTCGCATAAAAGGAAACTTCCTCTAGAAATGTAGGCCCACCTGCTCTGAGATAGAGTTATCGGGACAGCTGAGAAATAAAATAACGCTTCCAGGGTCACATAGCAATTAGTGTGTGTCAGAGGTGGGATGTGAACCCAGGTCTTCCTGGCTTGGAGGCTAGCTCTAGCCACTGTACCATACTCCTTCTCTCATAGATAATTCTGATTCCAAAAAATACCCGACTGAGGTTGAAAGAGGTTCATCAATTTGACTAGGGTCACTCAGTGAGGAAGTTTCTGAGGCAGGGTTTGAACTCAGCTCTCCCTAACTCCACTGGCACTGCCTCCTAGGCAAACTAAGGTGAAGTGACTTGCCCAAGGTCACACAACTAGTAAGTGTCTGAGGCTGCTTTTGAACTTAGGTCTTCCTGACTCCAGGCCCAGCACTCCATCCATTGATTCACCTTGCTGTGTGAGAAGGGGGAATCGAAACTCAGGTTTCCCTAGCTCTGAGTCTGGCTTACTCTCCACCACTTCTCTCCCTAAAGGAGAATAAAATAAGGCTGGAAAAGAAGATTTCAGACAGACCAGAGGTCCTGAATTTGAGACTCAGATGGGGCCTGGCACCCATCATGACCAACACAATCCCTGCTATGTACCATATACCATAAGTGGTATCAAACCAGCCTTTACTTGAAGAGCTTTCGTGATGGGGAACTTACTACCTCTCCTGGGGCTCAGCCTTAATTGCTAGGAAGTTTTCCCTGACATCGGATTGAATTCATCCTCTTCTAACTTCTACCTGTGATTCCTAGTTCTGCCCACCCAGACCAAGGAGAACAAATCGAATTTGTCCTTTACATAAAAACACAATCATCATGCCCTCCCTGAATCTTTTCTCTTCCAGTTAAACACCCACTCATTCTTATTAAACAGGAGCTCATCGTTCTGTTTGGTGCCTTTGGACGCTCCCCCAACTTCTCAATGTCATTCTTAAATTGTGGCACCCAGACCAGAACGTGTTCCTCCAGATGAAGCCTGATGAAGGCAGGGTGCTCCCTGTTCCTGGAAGCCAGCGCCCACTCCATGGAGCTCAAAGATTGCATTAGCGCTTTTGACAGTTTCATCATATGACTGATTTATGTTAAGCTTGTGTCCATTAAAGTCCCCATTACTTTTTCCACAGCAACAGCTGTCTAACTATGCCTTCCCCTTTTATACTTAGGAAATTGAGTTTTGGTATCCAAGTGTAGGGCTTTACATTGATTTGTGTTAGATTTTGTGTCATTAGATTCAGCCCAATGATCTAGCCTATCAAAATCTTTTTAGATTCTGATTCTATCATCCAATATGTTAGTTATCTGCCCCCCTCCTTCCAGCCCCAGCCCCATTTTGTGTCATCTGCAAATTTGATGACCATCTCCTCTGTGCCTTTATGCAGATCACTGATTAAAATCAGCCCAGGACAAGCCTGGAACCCTGAGGGATTCTACTAAGGCCAGCTAGGGAGCACAGTTGGTAGGGCCCTGAATCTGGGGTCAGGAGGACTTGCATTTGAATCCAGACTCAGACACTTACTATCTGTGTCAAGTCACTTCATCCCTGTTTGCCTCAGTTTACTCAACTGCAAAATGGAAATAATGATAACACTTCCCTCTCAGTGCTGTTGTATAGACTGAATGGGAATACATTTGTAGAGTACTTAGCACAGTGCCTGGCACATAGTAGGTGCTATATAACTGCTTATGGGTCAGTCGGATGGTTGAATGGATAAAGTACTGGGTATGGAATCAAGAAGACCTGAGTTCAAATTCTACCTCAGACACTTACACTATTTGACCTAGTCACTTAATTTCTGTTTGCCTTAATCCATGGAAGAAGGAAATGGCAAACCATTCTAGTATCTTTGCCAAGAAAATCCCATGGACAGTATTGGTGTGCTATGTCCCATGGGGTCATGAAGAGTTGGCTATGATTGAACAATAACAAATGCTTATGTCCTCCCTCCCCTGGAGATCTGCCTGGTACCATGTTGGTATTGAACACTAACAGCTAATCTTTGGGTCCAGTCATCCAGTGATTTCTGGATCTAAGTAATTGCTGTTCCACATCTCTCCACCTTCTCCATGAGAATAGTACAAGATTCTTTACTACAAGTTTTGCTAAAACTTAGGAAAATCTTGTCCACAGCATTTCCTCCAAAGAATGAGTAATCCTGTCAAAAGAGACAATGAACTTAATGGGGCCAGTGGTGTTCTGAATGATACCAAGCTGGCTCTTTTGTAATTACCACTTCCTTCTCCACATGTTGGCTAATCTTTTATCATCCACTCTAGAATTTTCCCAGGAATGGAAGCCAAGCTCACCGACCTCTAATTGGAAGACTCTGATGTCATCACTTTCTTGAAAATGTGGACTGCATTGTCCCCTTTCCCACCTTGTAGGCCATTGCCATCTTCCATGATCTTTCAGATATCACTGACGGTGACCTGGCAATCCTATCCACCACTTCTTTCAGCACCAGAAAATATTGTTCACCTGCGCTAGATGGCTCAGTGGACACAGCACTGGGTCTGGAGTTAGGAGACCTGAATTCAAATTTGACCTCAGACACTCCCTAGCTGTGTGACTCTGGGCAAATCACTGAACTTCTGTCTGCCTCATCTGTAGAATGTGAACAATAATAATACCTACATTTCAGAGCTGGTTTGAAGATCAAATGAGATCATATTTGTCAAGCACTTAGCACCGTGCTTCGCACATAGTAGGTGTTTCATAGATGCTGTTTTCCTTTCTTAGTATCTCTGTGCTTATATTAAAGACCAACTTCATGCTAGTCAGAATGGTTCTCTCATTTCTGGTGTGAACCTGAAATGCCTGATTGAAGAGTGTGTTTGCATTTTATCCTGCAGACCACGGGGAGCCACTGAAGAGAGTTCAGAAGTGACGTGGTCGTGCCTTGGTCACAGAAAGATTATTTTGACAGCTAGGTAAGGAATAGATTCAAGAAGAGAGAGCCTTCTTGGAAGAAGAGAGACCACTTAGGAGGCTACTCGGAGAAGTGATACGGACCTGAGAGTTTGGGTGGAAAAAGAGGGGAGTGATTCGAGAGATGCTGTGGAGTTGAAATCGACAGGACTTGGGGATGAATTGGATATCGGGGCTGGAAAGGATGGAGGGAAGAAGAATCTGAGATTCTGAATCAGGTTGGCTGATTGTCCTCAAAAGAAGAAAGGAAGTTTGGAGGAAGGGCAAATTTAGGTGGAAAAGAGGGATTCTGTTTTGGAGGCACTGAATTGGATGCAGCCTGTGGCAGTGGACTGCAGGGTACGGAACATCGATATGGATTTGAGCTCAACTCCCACATCAGATACTTACTAGCTCGATGAATCTGGGCAAGTCACTCTATACTAAAGAAAGTAGCTAGCATTTAGATAGCATTTTAATGTTTGCAAAGCACTTTATGTCATCTCATTTGGCCTCCTAATAACTCTGTGAGGTAGGTACTATGATTATTGTCCCCATTTTGCAGATCAGGAATCTGAGGCTTAGAGAAAGTAAGTAACTTGTCTAGGATTACACAGCTAGTTAATGTCAGGGGCAGTATTTGAACTCAGTCTTCCTGACTCCAAGTCCAGCAATCCATCCACTGTGTCACCTAACTGTATACTTAATCACTCTGGACCTCAATTTCCTCATGCATTAAAGGAAAGAGTGGATATAATGCTCCCTAAAGTCTCTTCAAACCCTAAACATGTCATTCTATGTGCCACAAGGTCACTGAGATAGAAGTATCCAAAGGGCAGTTGGAGATGTCAGATAAGAATTCAGGAGAGAATTTAGTATTGTTACAAGTATAGACTTGAATATCACAGTAAAGAGAAGGGTATTACACACATAACTGATTGGGATCACTGTGACAGAGTGGAGAGAAACAAGGCAAGAAGAAAAGGACCTTGGGGGGAAACCAGCACTTAGGGATTGGAAGATGATTGATGAGTCAGGAAAGGACACTGAGAAGGAGGGAGCAGAAAGACAGAAGAACCAGGATAAGAACATTGTGGAAGCCAAATAGAGGGGAAAGTCTTCATTGGGAGGGTCTGGATAGCAGGGTCAGAAGGCCAAGAGAACAAAGAAATGTGAGGACTAACACAGGACCATGAGATGGTGTCCAGAGCATGTAGCTGTATGTAGCATCTCACTCTTGACTTAGCCCTGAAATGACAAATTACATTTATTCCTGCATCCCTCTAGTCCATCTCCCTGTCTCTGTTTTGGTCTGCCATAAGACAAGCAAGGGCAGCTTTAAGAATAAAGAGGAACCTTTCATCAGTGATGAAACACACCTCAGGCAATCAGGGGACTGACTCTTATGGTGGTATCTGGGTTTTCTACCTGTGACTCCTTCTATTTTACTTTCTGTGCTGGCCAGTGTCTATAAGCCAGTGAGGTTGTGGCCCCTTCACCACTGTCCCTGGTCCTGGTCCAGATTGGCAACATTGCTCCCTCTCTGTAAAATAAAGTGGAGAAGGAAAACACAAACCATTCCAGTAACTTTGCCGAGAAAACCCTGAACTGGGGTCACAAAGAATTGCACACAACTGAAAATGACCGAACAATAAAAAGTTCAGTTTAGGGGTCAATGTAAAATCTGAGAAAATGAAAGTGAAAATCCTAAACTATAAGAGAATAACTCGGGTTGAATTCCATTTAGCAAATATTTATTAAATGTCTGCTGTGTGATACATACTGAGGACACAGAGATAAAAATGAATACTCCATCCTCCTATACACATACACACACATACACATCAGAGCACATGTACTTACACACACACACAGTAAAACATAAGCTTCTTGTAGTGAGCTCTGGCTTCAAATTCAGTACCCTGTTTTATGCGAAGTCCTGCAGGTGAGAAATGACAAGATGAGCCTGAGAAATCCCTCGATATCCACCCCAGCTCAGTGTTATACACACTGTGTGACCTTGACAAACTTTGGTTTCCTCATCTGTAAAACTGAAGCAACTATGATTTGATCATCTACCCTACAGGATAATTGTAAGAAACAAATGAGCTAATGCATAAGAAAACACGATGTAATAAAAAACAAAAAAGTGCCACATTGATATTTCTTCTTGTTGCCACAAATGGAAAAGACTTCATTATTTCCCCTTCCTTATGCCAGTGGGCACTGTCCTCCCCTCCCAGCCCCAGACACTCTGGACAGTTGGATAGATGACCTCCTGCTCCTGTAGCAAGTGACCAGGTACTCCAGTTAACTCCCCCTATGCCTACCTTATTCTTTTTCCCTGAACATTGCTCCCAAAGAGTTAATGATTGAGCAGAATCCAACCGATAACCTCTGACCAATCTTTGAAGGGAACGAGCCCCCTATAAAACCAGCCCCTCAGGGCCATGCCAGGCGCCTTCTCTCCAAGCCAGTGTTTTGAGAGAACATCCTTCCACCATGAACTTCTCAGGAAAGTACCAGCTCCAGTCCCAAGAGAATTTTGAAGCCTTCTTGAAGGCTGCTGGTAAGTGCTTAGGAAAACAGCCTTTGGGCATCAAATGTTGGGATCAAAGGGACAGGGGCATTATACTTGTGGTTGCCAGAAGGGATGAACTTAAAATACTAACAGGGAATCTGCAGCAAGTGAAATAATCCAACTAGTGAGGCTCTGGGCAGGCATTCGGGAGCCTGGGTTGGGTCTCAGGGTGAAGAACAACAGAATGAGGAGTCAGATCTGAATGTGAGCCTTGGCTCTGCTCTTAATCATTCGGTGACATGGATTGCATCATCTCACTGCTCTCAATGTTGGCTTCCTCATCTGGAAAATGGGGATAATAATACTCCCTACCTCCCAGGGCTGTCAGGAGACCCAAATGAGATCCTTTGGCTCTTAGATGCCTTCTAGGTCTGAATGTCTGTTGTATGAACTAGGTCTACCTGATGACATCATACAGAAGAGAAAGGATACCAGGGGAATGATCGAAATTGTACAAAATGGAAATCACTTCAAGTTCATCGTTAACAACGATAACCAAATCCAGGTGAACGAATTCACCCTGGGGGAGGAGTGTGAGCTGACCACTCCCACTGGAGGAAAGGTCAAGGTAAGAATATAAGTTAATTCAATTTAGGGGCATGTTATTCATTAAGGTGCCGCGTATTAGCCTCTGGGCTAAGCCCTGGAGGAGATGCAAAATTAGCTAAAACTTGGTCCATAACCCCCTGGAGTAAGCTAGCAGCCTGCTAGGGAGATAAGACACAAACATATCTCTGTTGGCCAACGTGTTGCAAGATAGGTAGATTAGATGAAAAGCAGTCTGGTGGAATATGGTATAGAGGACCAGCCAGGAAGCAGTGCCTCCAGCCCATGCTGGCTGTGTTCAGTAGCTGACTTGTCTCCTTCATAACCCAGCCCCCTCCTACATTTTCAGTCTTCTCACACCTTACTCCCTGATACATACTCTGCCATCCAGTGACCCTGGCTTCCCAGCTGTTCATGAAACGAGACCCTCCATCTCTCAGCTCCAGCATTCTCCCTGTCTATCCCCCATGTCTGGAATGCTCTCACTCCTCCGCTCAGACTGCTGACTCTGCTGGCTTCCTTAAAGTCCCAACTGTAATCTCCCCCCACTCTTCTACAAGAAACCTTCCCCAACAGCGCGATTTTCACATCTAGCCAATAACCCACAGATGCTCAGCTTCCTTAAAACTGTAATATGGCGAATCTTCAATCAACCTTGTCTTTGGCTGAAAAAACAGACAACTTTCCCCAACCGCTTAGTTCTAGGGCCTTCCCTCTGTTAATTATTTCTCACTTATCCAGTCTATGACTTGTTTGTACCTGTTTGCTTATTGTTTCCCCGGTTAGATTGTAAGCTCCTTGAGGGCAGGGACTGTCTTCAGTACTTAGTACAATGTGACACATCTTAGACGGTTAATAAATATTTATTGACTGACTCACAGACAGCAAAAGGAAGAGAAGAGAAAAGGGGAGAGGAGGAAAAGTAAGGAAAGGGCTAAGAGAACTAGAAAACAATCCAGCCAGTGAAGTATAGAAACAAGAAGTTCTGCAGGGAATCTGGCTTGGGCACTTACTCGGGGTGTGCTGGAGCCAGCTCAAACCGGCAGGAGATCGCCAGCCCATTGTTAAATTTTAAGTGTGAGCATTTACCCCTCAGAAAATAGTAAACACTACAAATCAAGGACTGATTTATTGTTTTATTGATTGCCTACTTTAAAGTGATGGAGAAAGTGTTAACACTGCAAATAATACTCAAATGTTAATACTACAGATTATAATGGAAATTTGTGTGTACATTTTTTCCCTCCAGAAAACCAGTTGTTGCACATTTACCAGTGCATCCCTGGCTCACCCCCAGTCCCTAGGGCTTGCCAGAGCTAACTCTTCTGTCTCCCTACAGGGTGTAGTGAATCTAGAAGGAGGTAACAAGCTGGTAACAATTTTGAAAGCAATGAAGTCTGTCACTGAACTGAATGGAGATATACTCACCACTGTAAGTGATCAGGTGTTTCTCTTCCTGCTTGGTTGTGGGGGATGGATCCAAAAAGCATTTGGAGAACATATACTAGGTGTCAAGTACTGGGGCTGCCAATAGAATAAGGGAGGCAGTGCCTGCTCTCAAAGAGGAGGGAAGAGGGGATGAGGGAAAGACAGGTGAGGGGATGGAGGACAGTAGAGAAGAGGGAGAAAAGAGGGGAGGAGAGAAAAACATGGAGGACAGCAGGGATGGAGGAGGGAAAGGGGAGGAGGTATTGCCCAACACCCTGAGTAAAGAAGCATGTAACCTTTATGGCAGACTCCCAGGGAGTTGGGTGGGTGACCCCTAATGCTCCTTTCAGCTAAAAATCCATGATCCTATCATCCCTTCACCCCCAGTCACCTAATCCTCTACCCCATTCCTGCTAATCCCCCTTCAGGCATTAAACCCTTTTCCAGCTGGCATCTCTGTCATCCTTACACTGTGAACCTTGCTGGGATATTTATATTTTTAAATGGGGCCCTCGAAGACCCCAAAGACAGCCCTCCCCAGGGTTCCCTCAGGAGGCATGGACAATCCAAACAAAAACCCAGAAAGATTGCCAAACCTATCTCTAGTATATCTAACATACAAGAGTCATTGATGGGTATCACATGCTGATATACTGCAAGACATTCCAGGAAAGATTAACACTGGATTTCTTCTTGGCTTTCAGACCTTTACCTTGGGTGATGTTGTCTGCAAGAGAATCAGTAAGAGAATTTAGACATGTCTGCTTTCCATTTATTTTTACTGTGTGAAATTGGTACAATAAAATGTGGCTTGTTAAAAAAATCTGTCTTTTGAATGACTTTACAAGCATATGTTTATTCAAGGTTTTAGTGATGCCTTTTATTCTTACATCACAACCATTTCTGAATTCACTGCACCTGCCCTCCCACCCCCAATGAGCCTCACCTTACAACAAAGAAAAGCAGGCAAGCAAAACCAAACAACAAAGTGACTCCATTTGCTAGTATATACACCCTTCTGCACCCATTGTTACCCACCTCTCCAAGGAATGGAGGGAGCCAGAAAAAGTGAATAGTTTGAAAGATTATTGCAGATTATCATTCACCTAGAAAGAAATGGTGCTCACTTTGGCCTTGATGGAATAAGTTGTTACCTTGTAGGGTGATTTTAGGGGGGCTTGTGACTCATGTCCCCCCATTCCTCACCAACACCCCCACAAGCACCATTATTTCTATTTCCCTAATTCTGTACCTAAAATGCCTAGGTAAGAAACATACCTTTAGATCAAAGTATTTTGAGTCCAAAAGCTCTTGGTTACAATGTGTGTATGTGTGTGTGTAGGTGTGTGTGTATGTGTTTTAAATGAGAAGGGTATTTTTTAGACCAGCTATGTAGAATAGGACCTTGAAGACACCAGCTGAAGGACCCATTTTTCTAGTAAACAATGAGGAAGATTTGGGTTATGAAGCTCACATCTGAGAGGGGAAGCCTAATTGAGGAGCACAGCCTTAACTTCGGCAAGGCAAGAGGGCCTGGTCCCAGGATTTAAAAGGACAACATGCAGTCAGCTCTGACAATCCTTTGGCTGCATGAGAACCACAGAGATGTAACCTGACTTACAGAATCACAGAATTTCAGGGGTGGAAGGAATTTCAGAGGCCATCTAGTCCAAATCATAGCTGAAGAAGAAGATTCCCTCTACATCACACCTGATAAATGATCATCCATAATTTGCATGAAGACCTCCAGTGAGAAAGAATCTGCTACCTTCAAAGCAACCATGTCTCTGTTTCAGGCAGCTGGTGATGTAATGCTTGGGTACTTGGCCTGGAGTTAGGAAAACCTGAGTACAAATCTTGTCTCAGATACTTCTTAGCTGTGTGACCCTGGGCGAGTCACTTTGCCTCAGTTTCCTCATCTGTAAAGTGGGTTTGATAATAATAGCACCTGCCTCCCAGAATTGCTGTAAGGATCACATCAGACCATGTTTGTAAAGTTAGCAAGTGTCTGGCACTATATAAATGCTTATTCCTATCCTCTTTTGGATTGCTCTAACAGGCATTTTTTTCTTACATCAGAAAGAAACAAGAATAATCTGTGAAATTTGGAAGCTATGATATGGTTGGCTTGGGTAACCTCCTTCTCTCTTCTATCTTCCCCACCATCCTATGTGGCAGCTTCCTCAGAGTAACAACAACAATAATAACAACTAATATTTATATTATACTGTGAGGTTTGCAAAACTCTCTCAGGAGGTAGGTGCTATTACGATCCCCATTTCACAGATGAAGAAACTGAGACACTGAGAGGTTAAGTGAATTGACCAGGGTCATACAGTGTCTGAAGCTAGATTTGAACTCAGTCCTTCCTGACTCCAGGTTCTGCATTCTAAACACTGCACCACTTTGCTTGGGCGCCTCAGTGCCTCAGGTTTGTTGCATAGACAGAGTTTTGTACCTCTTATGCCAGACTGTTGGTTTCCATTCCAGTTCTTTCTTCCCTAATTGCCATTTCTTTTCCATTTTTTTCTAGTGTTCTCATTTCATGTATAAAAACATTTCAACTCTTAAGAACAACAATAGCAGCAACAATAACTCTGCTTCCTCTCTTCGGGGTATTCTAGTTGAATTTGTACCTAAGCAGTACTTTTCTTTGGGGCTTTGCTGGTAAATGTTTGAGTCATTCTCTTCTTCTAGGTTTGTGCCTTAAGTACCCTTGTCATCATAACAGCGGTTTTGGGTGGGGTTCCTTTTTTTGTTGTTTACTTATTTTTCCAGACTATTTTCTGATTTCAGACTCTAAGTCAGGCCCAGGCTCTGCAAAATTCTAAACAGAAGATCCGGGCTGGTTCTGTTGCTGCTTCCTTGGGGTATGGAGTGTTATATAATTCCAGACTCTCAGGGATGACTCAGGATGGGGACCTGCAAACTTTCAATGCCCCAAAGTAGAGCCCTCAGATTCCAAATCTAGAATTTCTACAGTCACTAACTCTCTCAGCCCTGAGGTTCTGAGAGCAGTTTGCCCATCCCTCTTCCCATAATCAGGTTGGGACCATTGTCATTTTCTCAGGAATCTTCCTATGAGGAAGTCTACCTTTTTGTTTGCCTTGGCTGAACACAGAAAGCAGCAAAGTCTATTCACCTCAAAATGAGAGTGGTCATGGAAAATGGGTACAGACTCTTCTTTCAGAGCTCCAAAGTTAGGTGCCAAGTTAAAGAGACATTTCATTTAAGACAGTAAAGAGGGTTGGGGAAATTACCTGGTCAAGCACCAATAGACTTTTGGAGTGGGAAAATTAGGGACAAGGAAGGAAGGAAGAAGGGAAGAAAGAAAAAGAAAGTAAGAAAGAAAATAGATCTTCAAGAAGGATATTTTAAAAATTCAGTGCAGGATGTTGCATTGAAATTGATAGTTAAAGCAAGATTGATAAGGGTTTCTCATTCAGGTAAACTTCAGCCTGAAAACTAAAGCATGATCCTAATATTATTATGTAATATGTAGAGGGCAGCTAGATGGTGCAGGAGACAGAGTGCCACGCTTGGAATCTAGAAAACCTCAGTTCAAATCTGGCCTCAGGCACTAGTTATGTGACCCTGGGCAAGTCACTTAACTCTATTTGCCTCAGTTTCCTCATTTGTAAAATGAGCTAGAGAAGGAAATGGCAAACGACTCCAGTGTCTTTGCCAAGAGAACCTGAAAAGGTATCACAAAGAGTTGGACAACCCTGAAAAATGAATGAACAAAAGAAAAGGTTAAAAGAAGCAAGAGTTGGGGGAGGGGAGAGTCTCAACTTGCTTCCATATAGGTATACCAGGACTTGAACTCAGGTCCTTTGCCTGCAAATGTAGTACTCTTACCATTCACCTCAGAGGCCATCTAGTTCAGTCTGTCCCTGAACAAGAATTCCCTCTAAATCACAACCAACAAGTAGTTATCCAGCCTTTTTTTTTTTGGTAGAATTCTCCTGAGGGGAGAGCCCACTACCTTCAGAAGCAGCACGTTCCACTTTTGGACATTTCTAGTTATTAGGAAGCTTTAAAAACTGTCTCTTTGCAGTTGCTGCTGACCAGTCCTAGTTTTGCCCCTGAAACCAGAGAGAACAAATCTAATACTTTCTCCATATGATAGACCTCCAAATACTTGAAGACTGCTATCATGCCCTGTCCCAAGTCTTCTCTTCTCCAGGCTAAACATCCCCAGCTCCTTCAGGAAATCCTGAGATGATGTAGACTTGGTCTTTCACCATCCTGGTGGCCCTTCTGTGGTCATTATTCTCTAGCATCAGTATGGGTCCTCAAATGTGGACCTAAAATGCAGGTGCTCAAAATGAACACAGTCTTCCAGAGATGATCTGACAGGAGCCAAAAAACTCTCATTTCTCTAGGCTTGCATTTCTGTGTGCCCCCACCTAGCTTCCCAGAACTGAGGGAAAGAAGGATCCAACCTCTAGAGGTCGCTGCATGTGACATTATTGGACTAGTTAGGCATAGGGAGCTCATGCAAGGCTATTCCTTTATAAAATGTGAACATCTCTCTATCTCTCTTTGTATCGCTATCTCTGTCTTTCTGTCTCTCTGTCTCTGTCTCTCTGCTCTCAAATCCATAGCCTTCTATGGTAGCATGATTCTTGAATCTGCTTGCAGCCCCAATCTTGAATGACTGCATCTCTGCACCTTTGCCTACTGGAAGACAGCATGTGTCTTTGTTTCCTCAATTGCCCCTCAAATTCTCTCAAACTGACTCTCCAGATGGTGAATGGGATGTCTGTTTCTGGTTGAGCAGTCCTGTTTTCAGTGATTTGGTCAATGAGTTAAGGAGAAAGACTCCACTCCTTCCCCTTGCTGCCTCTAGTAGTGGTACAATGATCTTCTCCACAACTGCCTCAAACTGGCAAACTCAGGTTAGCTAAATAAAGCCTCCAAGAGTATGGCCAATCTTCAGCCAAAGTCTATGTCATTTTCCCTCCCGAGTCAATCAAGGAGGAATATTCATACTCCATGAATAGATAAAAGAGTGTGATTAAATCCTAAGACTACATGACTGGAGATGGAAGGGGCTAAGGAGGAAAAAGAAAAGGAAATCAAATCTGACCTCCTTATGTGTCCAACGTACAGCTTATTAATAACAATAGCTAGCATTTTTATAGCACTTTAAAATCTACAAAATGCTTTGCAGATATTATCTCATTTTATCCTAACGACCCTGGGGGTAGGTGGTATTACCATCTCCATTTTACAGATGAGGAAACTGAGCCAGACAGAGGTTAAATGACTTGCCCAGGGTTACACTACGAAGTTTTGAGGCCAGATTTGAATTCAAGTCTTCCTGACTCCAGCTCCAGCTCTCTATCCATGGTGCTACCCATTTGCCTCATGATTTTTTAGGGAATCTATCAACTCATATCATATCAAAATGTGCATGAAGTATCAAAATGCAACAGTGGGGGTTGGTCATGACACATCAATAATATTTTATGAACTGGCACTAATTCAATAGAATGCAAGCTCCTTGAAGGCAAGAATACATTTTTGTTTTTGTCTTTGTATCTCCAGCACTCAGTAAGGTACCTAGCACACATCAGGCTCTTGATAAATGACAATCAAATGGGAAGACTCGCAGTGACTCTGAAACCAAAGTCCCTTAAATCCTCAATGTATGACCCTCATCTGTAAAATGAGGAGTTTGAACTCAGGGACCTGCAAGGTTCATTTGAGTAACTAGATGCAGATCTAGGATCTAACGCTCTTCTTATGTGAGGTAAGCACTTCAAACTTCCTCAGGCTGATGCATATGAAAAGAGTTGGCTGATATTTTGTAAGCTGGCAGTCCCAGTTGGCAAGGCTTTGCTTGGTACCAAAGTCTGATGTTAGCTCCCACAGCTCTCATCACACACAGTCTGAGGAATGGAGGGATGGAGGGAGGAGTGAGAAGGAGAGGGGAAGGAAATGTATCAGAGACATCCTTCTTATACTTTCACTATAAAATGGAACAATTTGTGCGTTTGGGGAATATAACAGAGTAAAGCATTGCCTGAAGGGAGGCTTCTCACATATATATCAAAAATCACACTAGCCACGCTAAATAAATGAATAAGCAAATAAAAGAATAAATGGACAATTAAATAAATAATTCATAGGTAGCCTTTCTATGGTGTTTTAAGACTTGCCAAATGCTTTACAAATATGACCACATTTTATCCTCACAAGAAGTCTGGGAGGGATGTATTATTATTATCCCCATTTTACAGATGAGGAAACTGAAGTAAGTTGCTCAGAGTCACATAAGTAGTAAGTGTCAGAGGCAGGATCTGAACTCTGGTCTTCTGGACTCCAGGTCCAGTGTGCCATTCACTACACCACCTAGCTGAATGAATGAGATTTGCTAAAAATCTACACGAAAAGGTGTAGTTTACTTAACAATGAAATAAACAAAACGGAGTTCTGACACAAGAAAAGCATTTTAGGATCAACTAACTGGCAAAAGCATATTGGATTTGAGTCAAAGACTCTGGAAAGAAGCCAAGCAGACTGAATTTTGTCCATCTCCAACAATGAAAGCAATTAAGCACAAGATATCAATGGACAGTCCATTATCGGTAAGGTGGCCATGCAGCTACAATCCCAACGGCATGCCATGAGCATCCGGTACCGACAAAAGTTTGGGTTCTCTTTGGCACCATCAGATAACAAGCATTAAAACAGGAGTGTATAGAAGCAGCCAGGTGGCGCAGTGGATAGAGCACTGGCTCTGGAGTCAGAAGGACCGGAATTCAAATCTAGCCTCAGACTAGACACTTGACATGTACTAGCTGTGTGACCCTGGGCAAGTCACTTAACCCCAATAAAATAAAATACTAGTGTATGGATTCAGCACAATAACAACAGTTAAACAGTTGGTTGGTCAGTCAATAAAGTAAGTGCAGCTAGGTGGCACAGTGGATAGAGTGCCGGGCCTGGCATCAGGAAGATCTGAGTTCAGATTTGGCCATACTAGCTGTGTGACCCTGGGCAAGTCACTTCACCCTGTTTGCCTCAGTTTCCTCCTCTGTAAAATGAGCTGGAGAAGAAAATGGCAATCCACTCCAAAATCTCTGCCAAGAAAACCCCAAAGGGATCACAAAGAGTCAGACATGACTGAACAACCACAATAACAAAACATTGATTTAGCATCTATTACGTGTCAAAGACTGTGCTAAGTGCTGAGATAGGAGGGAAGGGAAAATGGGAAGCAAAGCACTTCCTAAAAAGAAAAGAAACATTTCAAAAATAGCATGCAAAACAAAATACAACTGTAAAGATAACTGCAGTGGGGAGAATCCGTGTATTAAAACAGGAGATAAAAGTGTGCCTTAGCCCAGTGTTGGGCACAAAATAGGCATTTAATAAATATTTATTGATTGACTGATTGCTTCAAGAGGAAATTGCACACCATCAATGAGGAAAGAATCTGACAAAATTTAAAATTACATCAAAAAGAAAATCACTGTGTAATAATCATCCTCAAGAATACCAGTTAAACTAAATTCAACTTTAAATTCAAGGTGTAAAGGAAAAAAATCAGTTAACATAAAATGTTTTAAAATTAAGAAACATAGTACAAGTACATAAAATTCACACAGCAGTAATGATGGAAATTCTATTTTATTTAGAAGAAGCAAAAGAAATAGAATTGAAATAATTCCTAAACTCCCAAAACAGAAAAAAAAATTAATAAAATTCTCAGGCATAATCTCTACTTATAATCTCCAGGTATAGATGGGGAACAAAATTAGCCAAGTTCTCATCCTTCCCTAACTCCTCATTCTGCTGGGTTGTCCTACAGGCATGACCTTCCCCTTGATCAATTACAGGACCTCCATCCTCCTCCATCCTCCTCCCTCCATCCTCCTCCTCCTCCTCCTCCTCCTCCTCCTGCTCCTCCTCCTCCTTCTTCTCCTTCTCCTTCTCCTCCTTCTCCTCCTCCTCTTCTTCCTCCTCTTCCTCCTCTTCCTCTCCTCCTCTCCTCCTCCTCCTCCTCCTCCTTCTCCTCCTCCTCCTCCTCCTCCTCCTCCTCCTCTTCCTCCTCCTCTCTCTCTCTCCTCCTCCTCCTCCTCCTCTTCCTCCTCCTCCTCCTCTCCTCCTCCTCCTTCT
>NW_027556088.1:0-21413 GCF_003287225.1 Phascolarctos cinereus | reverse complement strand
TCAATTTATTGCCCACACACTGTTCTGGGTCAAAGTTCCAGGGCACAGAGGAGCTCTTGGGGCTGGTCACAAGAGAGCAGGGGTCCTGGTCACAGTTCCAGGGCCAAGAGGAGTACTGGCACTTTTGGCTGCAGGAGACCAGTGACCTTTTCTTGCTAGAGACCAGAACACAGACCAGGAGAGCAGTGACCATGCCTCTCTCAGAATCACACCACCTTGGAAGCACCAAAAAACTTGCAGACCCCCAGAACTACCTCTGAAAATGTCAGCATGAAAAAGCCTAAAGCTTGGCACAGTGCCTCGCCACCCCAAGGTGAGCAGAACCCAACTTTCACATCAAGTTCAAAGTCAAGAAACAGTCTACAAAGATGAGCAAACCACACACACACACACACACACACACACACACACACACACACAACAGAATTTGACCATTAAAAGTTAATATGGTGACAGGGAAAACCTAGACATAAACTCAGAAGAAGAGAACAATTTAAAAATAGCTACTAAAAAAACTCGAAGAAAAGTGCAAATTGTATGGAAACAAACAAGAGGTCCTAGAAGACTCAAAGAAAGTGATGAGTAGAAGAGGAAAAATTGGGAAAAGAAATGAGAGTAATGCAAGAAAATTATGAAAAGAGAATTAACAGATTAGTAAAAGAGGCACAAAAAATACTAAAAAAAAATACTTTCTAAAACAGAATTGTCCTAATAGTAAAAGAGGCATAAAAACTTACTGAAGAAAAGAACTCCTTAAAAAGCAGAATTGGCCAAAATGGAAAAAGTGGTTCAAAATCTCACTGAAGAAAATAATTGCTTAAAAATGAGACTTGGGGAGCAGCTAGGTGGTGCAGTGGATAGAGCACCAGCCCTGAAGTCAGGAGGAACTGAGTTCACATCCAGCCTCAGACCAAACACTTGACCCTTGCTAGCTGTGTGACCCTGGGCAAGTCACTTAAACCCCAATTGCCTTAAAAAATCCCCCAAATCCCCAAGAAATTAGACATGGGAAAGTCAAAGCTAATGACTCTATAAGATAGTAAGAAATAATAAAACAAAGTCAAAACCATGAAAAAATGGAAGAAAATACGAAATATCTTATCAGAAAAACCTGGAAAATAGATTGTGAGAGAGAATTTAAGAATCATTGGACCGCCTGAAAGCCATAATGAAAGAAAGAGCCCATGGCAAAGAATTGGAAATTGAGGGGATGTCCATCAATTGGGGAATGACTGAACAAGTTGTGGTATATGAATATAATGGAAAATTATTGTTCCATAAGAAATGGTGAGCAGGTGGACTGCAGAAAAACCTGGCATGACTTGCATGAACTGATGTTCAGTGAAGTAAGCAGAACCAGGAGAACACTGTACAGAGTAACAGCAGCATTGTGGGATGACCAGCTTTGTTACACTCAGCTCTTCTGAGCAATGCAATGATCTAAGACAATTCCAAAAGACTCGTGATGGAAAATGTTATCCACATCCAGAGAAAGAACTAAGGAATCTGAATGCAGATTGAAGCATACTATTTTCACTTTTTTGTTGTTATTGTTTTTTATCTTTCTCATGGTTTTCCCCTTTTGTTCTGATTCTTCTTTCACAACATAACGAATGTGAAAGTATGTTTAATATGACATGTATACTCTATATCAGATTGCATGCTGTCTTGCGGAAAAGGGAGTGGAGGGAGGGAGGAGAAATTTAGAACTCAAAATCTTATAAAAGCAAATGTTGAAAACTAAAAATAAATGAATAAATAAATGGATTTTTAAAAAGACTATAAAGCTAAAAATATTTTGTTCAGATATTATATTTTGAGATACCATATCAGATATCATATTTCTCATATCACATCAGAATAACATATCAGATATCATATTTCAAGAAATTATCAAGGAAAACCACCCTCATATCTTAGATCCAGAGGGCAAAAGAGAAATTGATCACCTCCCGAGAAAGATCCCAAAATGAAAACTCCCAGGAATATTATAGCCAAACCCCAGAGCTCCCAGGTCAAAGAGAAAGTGCTTCAAGCAGCAAGAAAGGGACCATTCAAATATCACGGAGCCATAATCAGTACCACACAAGATTTAGTGGCTTTCACGTTAAAGGAGCAGAGGGCTTGGAAAATTATATTCTACAAGGTAAAGGAGCTAGGATTCCAACCAAGAATCACCTACCCAGAAAAACTGAGTATAATCCTGGGGGGTGGGGGTGGAAATGGATATTCAATGAAATAGAGGACTTTCAAGCATTCCTGATGAAAAGGGCAGAGCTGAATAGAAAATTTGACATTCCAACAAACAACTCAAGAGAAGCATAAAAAGGTAAACATGAAAGAGTAATCATTAGGGACTCAACAAAGTTAAACTCTTTGCATCCTTATATGGCAAGATGATAGATGTAACTCCTAAGAACTTTATCATTATCAGGGCACTTAAAAGGAGTTTACATAGACAGAGGGCATGGATATGAGTCAATTATCCTGAATGATCTCTAAAAAAAGGTGAAAGGGAGAGAAAAAGGAGAGGGTCCAGTGGGAGAAGGAGGAAAGGAGAGAGACAATAGAGAATTTTTTTTCACATACAAGAGGCATTCAAGGAAGAGGGATTTTTTTGTTTCGTTTTAGCAATTGGGGTTAAGTGACTTGCCCAGGGTCACACAGCTAGTAAGTGTCAAGTGTTTGGTCTGAGGCCAGATTGGAACTCAGGTCCTCCTGACTTCAGGGCTGGTGCTCTATCCACTGTATCACTTCACTGCCCCTCAAGGAAGAGTTTTTACAAAGGAGGGGGAAATGGTTGGGGCACGCAATGCTTAAATCTCATTTTTATCAGAATTGGTTCAAAAAAGAAAGACTATATATACACACTCAGTTGTATTTACAAGTGTCATGTATCCAATAGGGAAGTAGGAGGGGATAAGGAAGGGGTGGTGGAGGTGATAAATGGGAGGTACCATAAAGGGAGGCAGTAATTAGAAGCAAAATAGACTTTTGAGGAGGGACAGTAGAAAGAGAGAGAGAGAGAGAGAGAGAGAGAGAGAGAGAGAGAGAGAGAGAGAGAGAGAGAGAGAAGAGAATGGAATGGAAGGAAATAACAGTTAGTGATCATTACTGTGAATGTGAATGGGATGAGCTCACCCATAAAATGAAAACAGATAGCAGAATAGATTAGAAATCAGGATTCAACAATATGTTATTTACAAGACACACTTGAAACAGAAAGACACACAAAGGAAAAATAAAGGGATGCAGCCAAATATGCTTGAGCTCAAGTAAAAAAGGCATGGGTAGCAATCCTTGATCTCAGACAGTGCAAAAACAAAAATAGACCTAATTAAAAGAGATAAGTGGGGAAAGTACATTTTGCTAAAAGGTACCATAGGCAAGGAAGTAATATAAAAAAAATTACAGCAAGTTTCAAGTGTCTCTTGTAAATAACATTTCTTGAATATATACTGAGTATAGAATTAAGTCAAAATTTTAAAAAATGAGAGCCATTCCTCAATTGATAAATGGTCAAAGAATATTAACAGGCAGTTTTCAGAAAAAGAAATCAAAGCTCTCTGTAGTCATGAAAAAAATGTTCAAATCTCTATTGATTAGAGAAAGGCAAATTAAAACAACTCTGAAGTACCACCTCACATCTATCAGAAATGACAAATTTTGGAGGAGATGAGACAAAAATAGGTACATTAATGAATTGTTGGTAGAGTTGGGAACTGCTCCAACTATTCTGAAAAACAATTTGAAACCATACTAAAGGACTATAAAATAGTGCCTACCCTTTCACCCAGCAATACCACAACTAGGTCTGTATCCCAAAGTGATCAAAGTAGAAGTAAAAGGACTTATATGTACAAAAATGTTTACAGCAGCTCTTTTTGTGGAGGCAAAGAATTGGAAATTGAGGGGATGCCCATCAATTTCAGAATGGCTGAACAAATTGTGGCATTTAGCTGTGATGGAATACTATTGTGCTATGGGAAATGATGAGGGGGAATGGTTTCAGAAAAACATGGCAACACCTATATGAGCTCATGAACGTGAAGTGAGAAGAACCGGTGAGATCGCTGTGCCTAGGACTAAATTTAGGCTTGGTAGAAGAAAAATCTCCCTAACCACCACAGATCTTCCAAAGTAGAATGGGCTGCCTTGGGAAGAGAGCGGCTCCTCTCCCTAGAGATCCACCAGCAAAGACTAGTTGACTGCTTGTGGGTCAACACATAGTATAATATAGTCTGGAGGACTATGCTGCCTTGTTGGTGTACTGGATGGAACGCTGGGCCCAGAGTCAGGAAGAACTAAGTTCAAATCTGGCCTCAGTTGGGACCCTGTGCAAGTCGATTAACCTCAGTTTCCCCAATTGTAAAATGATGGTAATAAAAGCACCGACCTTGAAGGGTTATTGTGAAGTAATATTTGCAAAAAGGGCTTAGCATCGTATCTAACACATAGTAGAGACTTTGTAAGTGCTCATTCCCTTCCCTACTTGTTGAGTAAGGACAGCTGGGTGGTACAGTGGATAGAGTGCTGGGCATGGAGTGAGGAAGACCTGAATTCAAATCCGGCCTCAGGAACTTACTAGTTGTG
Source organism: Phascolarctos cinereus (assembly GCF_003287225.1). Lineage (NCBI taxonomy): Eukaryota > Metazoa > Chordata > Mammalia > Diprotodontia > Phascolarctidae > Phascolarctos > Phascolarctos cinereus. The sequence goes on along the minus strand of NW_027556088.1, from coordinate 16,820 downwards.
TGACCCTGGGCAAGTCACTCAACCTGTTTGTCTCATTTTCCTCATCTATAAAATGAGCTGGAGAAGGACATGAGAAACCACTCGAGTATCTTTCCCAAGAAAATCCCAAATGGGGTCACAGAGAGTCAGACATGACTGAAAATGACTTCACAACAGCAACTTGTTAAGTTATATTGTAAAGCAAATTCTTGTCCAAGTATGGATTACACAAAGTGGCCTCAGAGAGCTCTTCCAACTTTAGGTTGGGTCATTCAGAGGACTAAGATGGGGGTAGATTTGAGAGTTGGGATTGGCGTGGAGCTTTGGATTGTGGCTGGCATTGAAGTTTGGGTTGAAAATTAGAGGTAAGATGTGGGTGATGAGATTAGGGCTGGGGTTGAGGTTGGCATAAAGGCTGGCCTTGATATTGAATATGACAGTTAGGATTGGATTGGGGATGAAAAAGGAAAGTAGAAAAGGCAATCCACATCTGAAATTGAACCACTGGGGAGAAGGATTATTTTTTAAATTTGAAAGTCACTTCAACTTTGCAAAGAAGATTACATCTATCTCTTCCAGTGTTTGCCCAATTAGTGGGAGGGTGTAATCATTACCCTTGGCTGGCTTCTACTTACAACCACATGCAGACATTTTTATGAATACGTCCTAGGTTCTGTGGTCTCAAGTGAAGGTTAGTGGAGAGAGAACCAAATTCAAAACCTCTCCATACCATATTGATCTGCCTGAAAGATCAGAGTTGACTTTAAGGTTTAAATCCTGTTTCTCCAGAGTAGCAAACCATTTCAAAGGAAATCAGAAGAGGAAAACTCATTCTCACACAGCAATAAATACGGGGCTGAAATCAGGTCAATTCAGTTCAACAGATCTTTCATAAGCACCTCCTATGACATGTGTAGAAAGCACTCTATCAGGCTCTCTTTGTATAATGAATGGCCTTGTCCCAAGAGGAAGGAAAATCTTAGGGTTACTTTTTGACCAAGACCAGCTTCTGCCTTTCCCCTAGTTTATTATCTATCAGGGGATAATGGCTAATACCCAGATAACTAGGGAACAGGGACTGAACTCATTAGAAGGTGAACTCCTTTTGGGCATTTTCTTTTTATCCCCCATTCTTAGCACGGTGACTGGTATAATATAACACATACTTGACTGACTGATTTCATTGATCTAGGGAACTCGCATAAAAGGAAACTTCTCTAGAAATGTAGGTAGCCACCTGCTCTGAGATAGAGTTATCGGGACAGCTGAGAAATAAAATAACGCTTCCAGGGTCACATAGCAATTAGTGTGTGTCAGAGGTGGGATGTGAACCCAGGTCTTCCTGGCTTGGAGGCTAGCTCTAGCCACTGTACCATACTCCTTCTCTCGTAGATAATTCTGATTCCAAAAAATACCCGACTGAGGTTGAAAGAGGTTCATCAATTTGACTAGGGTCACTCAGTGAGGAAGTTTCTGAGGCAGGTTTGAACTCAGCTCTCCCTAACTCCCACCTGGCACTGCCTCCTAGGCAAACTAAGGTGAAGTGACTTGCCCAAGGTCACACACTAGTAAGTGTCTGAGGCTGCTTTTGAACTTAGGTCTTCCTGACTCCAGGCCCAGCACTCCATCCATTGATTCACCTTGCTGTGTGAGAAGGGGGAATCGAAACTCAGGTTTCCCTAGCTCTGAGTCTGGCTTACTCTCCACCACTTCTCTCCCTAAAGGAGAATAAAATAAGGCTGGAAAAGAAGATTTCAGACAGACCAGAGGTCCTGAATTTGAGACTCAGATGGGGCCTGGCACCCATCATGACCAACACAAATCCTGCTATGTACCATATACCGTAAGTGGTATCAAACCAGCCTTTACTTGAAGAGCTTTCGTGATGGGGAACTTACTACCTCTCCTGGGGCTCAGCCTTAATTGCTAGGAAGTTTTCCCTGACATCGGATTGAATTCATCCTCTTCTAACTTCTACCTGTGATTCCTAGTTCTGCCCACCCAGACCAAGGAGAACAAATCGAATTTGTCCTTTACATAAAAACACAATCATCATGCCCTCCCTGAATCTTTTCTCTTCCAGTTAAACACCCACTCATTCTTATTAAACAGGAGCTCATCGTTCTGTTTGGTGCCTTTGGACGCTCCCCCAACTTCTCAATGTCATTCTTAAATTGTGGCACCCAGACCAGAACGTGTTCCTCCAGATGAAGCCTGATGAAGGCAGGGTGCTCCCTGTTCCTGGAAGCCAGCGCCCACTCCATGGAGCTCAAAGATTGCATTAGCGCTTTTGACAGTTTCATCATATGACTGATTTATGTTAAGCTTGTGTCCATTAAAGTCCCCATTACTTTTTCCACAGCAACAGCTGTCTAACTATGCCTTCCCCTTTTATACTTAGGAAATTGAGTTTTGGTATCCAAGTGTAGGGCTTTACATTGATTTCTGTTAGATTTTGTGTCATTAGATTCAGCCCAATGATCTAGCCTATCAAAATCTTTTTAGATTCTGATTCTATCATCCAATATGTTAGTTATCTGCCCCCTCCTTCCAGCCCCAGCCCCATTTTGTGTCATCTGCAAATTTGATGACCATCTCCTCTGTGCCTTTATGCAGATCACTGATTAAAATCAGCCCAGGACAAGCCTGGAACCCTGAGGGATTCTACTAAGGCCAGCTAGGGAGCACAGTTGGTAGGGCCCTGAATCTGGGGTCAGGAGGACTTGCATTTGAATCCAGACTCAGACACTTACTATCTGTGTCAAGTCACTTCATCCCTGTTTGCCTCAGTTTACTCAACTGCAAAATGGAAATAATGATAACACTTCCCTCTCAGTGCTGTTGTATAGACTGAATGGGAATACATTTGTAGAGTACTTAGCACAGTGCCTGGCACATAGTAGGTGCTATATAACTGCTTATGGGTCAGTCGGATGGTTGAATGGATAAAGTACTGGGTATGGAATCAAGAAGACCTGAGTTCAAATTCTACCTCAGACACTTACACTATTTGACCTAGTCACTTAATTTCTGTTTGCCTTAATCCATGGAAGAAGGAAATGGCAAACCATTCTAGTATCTTTGCCAAGAAAATCCCATGGACAGTATTGGTGTGCTATGTCCCATGGGGTCATGAAGAGTTGGCTATGATTGAACAATAACAAATGCTTATGTCCTCCCTCCCCTGGAGATCTGCCTGGTACCATGTTGGTATTGAATCACTAACAGCTAATCTTTGGGTCCAGTCATCCAGTGATTTCTGGATCTAAGTAATTGCTGTTCCACATCTCTCCACCTTCTCCATGAGAATAGTACAAGATTCTTTACTACAAGTTTTGCTAAAACTTAGGAAAATCTTGTCCACAGCATTTCCTCCCAAAGAATGAGTAATCCTGTCAAAAGAGACAATGAACTTAATGGGGCCAGTGGTGTTCTGAATGATACCAAGCTGGCTCTTTGTAATTACCACTTCCTTCTCCACATGTTGGCTAATCTTTTATCATCCACTCTAGAATTTTCCCAGGAATGGAAGCCAAGCTCACCGACCTCTGGAAGACTCTGATGTCATCACTTTCTTGAAAATGTGGACTGCATTGTCCCCTTTCCCACCTTGTAGGCCATTGCCATCTTCCATGATCTTTCAGATATCACTGACGGTGACCTGGCAATCCTATCCACCACTTCTTTCAGCACCAGAAAATATTGTTCACCTGCGCTAGATGGCTCAGTGGACACAGCACTGGGTCTGGAGTTAGGAGACCTGAATTCAAATTTGACCTCAGACACTCCCTAGCTGTGTGACTCTGGGCAAATCACTGAACTTCTGTCTGCCTCATCTGTAGAATGTGAACAATAATAATACCTACATTTCAGAGCTGGTTTGAAGATCAAATGAGATCATATTTGTCAAGCACTTAGCACCGTGCTTCGCACATAGTAGGTGTTTCATAGATGCTGTTTTCCTTTCTTAGTATCTCTGTGCTTATATTAAAGACCAACTTCATGCTAGTCAGAATGGTTCTCTCATTTCTGGTGTGAACCTGAAATGCCTGATTGAAGAGTGTGTTTGCATTTTATCCTGCAGACCACGGGGAGCCACTGAAGATTTTGAGTTCAGAAGTGACGTGGTCGTGCCTTGGTCACAGAAAGATTATTTTGACAGCTAGGTAAGGAATAGATTCAAGAAGAGAGAGCCTTCTTGGAAGAAGAGAGACCACTTAGGAGGCTACTCGGAGAAGTGATACGGACCTGAGAGTTTGGGTGGAAAAAGAGGGGAGTGGTTCGAGAGATGCTGTGGAGTTGAAATCGACAGGACTTGGGGATGAATTGGATATCGGGGCTGGAAAGGATGGAGGGAAGAAGAATCTGAGATTCTGAATCAGGTTGGCTGATTGTCCTCAAAAGAAGAAAGGAAGTTTGGAGGAAGGGCAAATTTAGGTGGAAAAGAGGGATTCTGTTTTGGAGGCACTGAATTGGATGCAGCCTGTGGCAGTGGACTGCAGGGTACGGAACATCGATATGGATTTGAGCTCAACTCCCACATCAGATACTTACTAGCTCGATGAATCTGGGCAAGTCACTTTTATACTAAAGAAAGTAGCTAGCATTTAGATAGCATTTTAATGTTTGCAAAGCACTTTATGTCATCTCATTTGGTCCTCGTAATAACTCTGTGAGGTAGGTACTATGATTATTGTCCCCATTTTGCAGATCAGGAATCTGAGGCTTAGAGAAAGTAAGTAACTTGTCTAGGATTACACAGCTAGTTAATGTCAGGGGCAGTATTTGAACTCAGGTCTTCCTGACTCCAAGTCCAGCAATCCATCCACTGTGTCACCTAACTGTATACTTAATCACTCTGGACCTCAATTTCCTCATGCATTAAAGGAAAGAGTGGATATAATGCTCCCTAAAGTCTCTTCAAACCCTAAACATGTCATTCTATGTGCCACAAGGTCACTGAGATAGAAGTATCCAAAGGGCAGTTGGAGATGTCAGATAAGAATTCAGGAGAGAATTTAGTATTGTTACAAGTATAGACTTGAATATCGACAGTAAAGAGAAGGGTATTACACACATAACTGATTGGGATCACTGAGACAGAGCGGAGAGAAACAAGGCAAGAAGAAAAGGACCTTGGGGGGAAACCAGCACTTAGGGATTGGAAGATGATTGATGAGTCAGGAAAGGACACTGAGAAGGAGGGAGCAGAAAGACAGAAGAACCAGGATAAGAACAGTGTGGAAGCCAAATAGAGGGGAAAGTCTTCATTGGGAGGGTCTGGATAGCAGGGTCAGAAGGCCAAGAGAAACAAAGAAATGTGAGGACTAACACAGGACCATGAGATGGTGTCCAGAGCATGTAGCCTGTATGTAGCATCTCACTCTTGACTTAGCCCTCAAATGACAAATTACATTTATTCCTGCATCCCTCTAGTCCATCTCCCTGTCTCTGTTTTGGTCTGCCATAAGACAAGCAAGGGCAGCTTTAAGAATCAAGAGGAACCTTTCATCAGTGATGAAACACACCTCAGGCAATCAGGGGACTGACTCTTATGGTGGTATCTGGGTTTTCTACCTGTGACTCTTTCTCTATTTTACTTTCTGTGCTGGCCAGTGTCTATAAGCCAGTGAGGTTGTGGCCCCTTCACCACTGTCCCTGGTCCTGGTCCAGATTGGCAACATTGCTCCCTCTCTGTAAAATAAAGTGGAGAAGGAAAACACAAACCATTCCAGTAACTTTGCCGAGAAAACCCTGAACTGGGGTCACAAAGAATTAATGCACACAACTGAAAATGACCGAACAATAAAAAGTTCAGTTTAGGGGTCAATGTAAAATCTGAGAAAATGAAAGTGAAAATCCTAAACTATAAGAGAATAACTCGGGTTGAATTCCATTTAGCAAATATTTATTAAATGTCTGCTGTGTGATACATACTGAGGACACAGAGATAAAAATGAATACTCCATCCTCCTATACACATACACACACATACACATCAGAGCACATGTGCTTACACACACACACAGTAAAACATAAGCTTCTTGTAGTGAGCTCTGGCTTCAAATTCAGTACCCTGTTTTATGCGAAGTCCTGCAGGTGAGAAATGACAAGATGAGCCTGAGAAATCCCTCGATATCCACCCCAGCTCAGTGTTATACACACTGTGTGACCTTGACAAACTTTGGTTTCCTCATCTGTAAAACTGAAGCAACTATGATTTGATCATCTACCCTACAGGATAATTGTAAGAAACAAATGAGCTAATGCATAAGAAAACACGATGTAATAAAAAAACAAAAAAGTGCCACATTGATATTTCTTCTTGTTGCCACAAATGGAAAAGACTTCATTATTTCCCCTTCCTTATGCCAGTGGGCACTGTCCTCCCCTCCCAGCCCCAGACACTCTGGACAGTTGGATAGATGACCTCCTGCTCCTGTAGCAAGTGACCAGGTACTCCAGTTAACTCCCCCTATGCCTACCTTATTCTTTTTCCCTGAACATTGCTCCCAAAGAGTTAATGATTGAGCAGAATCCAACCGATAACCTCTGACCAATCTTTGAAGGGAACGAGCCCCCTATAAAACCAGCCCCTCAGGGCCATGCCAGGCGCCTTCTCTCCAAGCCAGTGTTTTGAGAGAACATCCTTCCACCATGAACTTCTCAGGAAAGTACCAGCTCCAGTCCCAAGAGAATTTTGAAGCCTTCTTGAAGGCTGCTGGTAAGTGCTTAGGAAAACAGCCTTTGGGCATCAAATGTTGGGATCAAAGGGACAGGGGCATTATACTTGTGGTTGCCAGAAGGGATGAACTTAAAATACTAACAGGGAATCTGCAGCAAGTGAAATAATCCAACTAGTGAGGCTCTGGGCAGGCATTCGGGAGCGGGTTGGGTCTCAGGGTGAAGAACAACAGAATGAGGAGTCAGATCTGAATGTGAGCCTTGGCTCTGCTCTTAATACATTCGGTGACATGGATTGCATCATCTCACTGCTCTCAATGTTGGCTTCCTCATCTGGAAAATGGGGATAATAATACTCCCTACCTCCCAGGGCTGTCAGGAGACCCAAATGAGATCCTTTGGCTCTTAGATGCCTTCTAGGTCTGAATGTCTGTTGTATGAACTAGGTCTACCTGATGACATCATACAGAAGAGAAAGGATACCAGGGGAATGATCGAAATTGTACAAAATGGAAATCACTTCAAGTTCATCGTTAACAACGATAACCAAATCCAGGTGAACGAATTCACCCTGGGGGAGGAGTGTGAGCTGACCACTCCCACTGGAGGAAAGGTCAAGGTAAGAATATAAGTTAATTCAATTTAGGGGCATGTTATTCATTAAGGTGCCGCGTGTTAGCCTCTGGGCTAAGCCCTGGAGGAGATGCAAAGATTAGCTAAAACTTGGTCCATAACCCCCTGGAGTAAGCTAGCAGCCTGCTAGGGAGATAAGACACAAACATATCTCTGTTAGCCAACGTGTTGCAAGATAGGTAGATTAGATGAAAAGCAGTCTGGTGGAATATGGTATAGAGGACCAGCCAGGAAGCAGTGCCTCCAGCCCATGCTGGCTGTGTTCAGTAACTGACTTGTCTCCTTCATAACCCAGCCTCCTCCTACATTTTCAGTCTTCTCACACCTTACTCCCTGATACATACTCTGCCATCCAGTGACCCTGGCTTCCCAGCTGTTCATGAAACGAGACCCTCCATCTCTCAGCTCCAGCATTCTCCCTGTCTATCCCCCATGTCTGGAATGCTCTCACTCCTCCGCTCAGACTGCTGACTCTGCTGGCTTCCTTAAAGTCCCAACTGTAATCTCCCCCCACTCTTCTACAAGAAACCTTCCCCAACAGCGCGGATTTTCAAATATAGCCAATACTCAACAGACGCTCAGCTTCCTTAAAGTCTAACTCATATGGCAATCTTCAATAAACCTTGTTTTGAGCTGAAAAAAAAAAAGACAAACAACTTTCCCCAACCGCTTAGTTCTAGGGCCTTCCCTCTGTTAATTATTTCTCACTTATCCAGTCTATAACTTGTTTGTACCTGTTTGCTTATTGTTTCCCCATTAGATTGTAAGCTCCTTGAGGGCAGGGACTGTCTTCAGTACTTAGTACAATGTGACACATCTTAGACGGTTAATAAATATTTATTGACTGACTCACAGACAGCAAAAGGAAGAGAAGAGAAAAGGGGAGAGGAGGAAAAGTAAGGAAAGGGCTAAGAGAACTAGAAAACAATCCAGCCAGTGAAGTATAGAAACAAGAAGTTCTGCAGGGAATCTGGCTTGGCCACTTACTCGAGGGGTGTGCTGGAGCCAGCTGAAACCGGCAGGAGAGTGTCATCGCATTGTTAAATTTTGAGTGTGAGCATTTACCCCTCAGAAACTAGTAAACACTACAAATCGAGGACTGATTTATTGTTTTATTGATTGCCTACTTTAAAGTGATGGAGAAAGTGTTAACACTGCAAATAATACTCAAATGTTAATACTACAGATTATAATGGAAATTTGTGTGTACATTTTTTCCCTCCAGAAAACCAGTTGTTGCACATTTACCAGTGCATCCCTGGCTCACCCCCAGTCCCTAGGGCTTGCTAGAGCTAACTCTTCTGTCTCCCTACAGGGTGTAGTGAATCTAGAAGAAGGTAACAAGCTGGTAACAATTTTGAAAGCAATGAAGTCTGTCACTGAACTGAATGGAGATATACTCACCACTGTAAGTGATCAGGTGTTTCTCTTCCTGCTTGGTTGTGGGGGATGGATCCAAAAAGCATTTGGAGAACATATACTAGGTGTCAAGTACTGGGGCTGCCAATAGAATAAGGGAGGCAGTGCCTGCTCTCAAAGAGGAGGGAAGAGGGGATGAGGGAAAGACAGGTGAGGGGATGGAGGACAGTAGAGAAGAGGGAGAAAAGAGGGGAGGAGAGAAAAACATGGAGGACAGCAGGGATGGAGGAGGGAAAGGGGAGGAGGTATTGCCCAACACCCTGAGTAAAGAAGCATGTAACCTTTATGGCAGACTCCCAGGGAGTTGGGTGGGTGACCCCTAATGCTCCTTTCAGCTAAAAATCCATGATCCTATCATCCCTTCACCCCCAGTCACCTAATCCTCTACCCATTCCTGCTAATCCCCCTTCAGGCATTAAACCCTTTTCCAGCTGGCATCTCTGTCATCCTTACACTGTGAACCTTGCTGGGATTATTTATATTTTTAAATGGGGCCCTCGAAGACCCCAAAGACAGCCCTCCCCAGGGTTCCCTCAGGAGGCATGGACAATCCAAACAAAAACCCAGAAAGATTGCCAAACCTATCTCTAGTATATCTAACATACAAGAGTCATTGATGGGTATCACATGCTGATATACTGCAAGACATTCCAGGAAAGATTAACACTGGATTTCTTCTTGGCTTTCAGACCTTTACCTTGGGTGATGTTGTCTGCAAGAGAATCAGTAAGAGAATTTAGACATGTCTGCTTTCCATTTATTTTTACTGTGTGAAATTGGTACAATAAAATGTGGCTTGTTAAAAAAATCTGTCTTTTGAATGACTTTACAAGCATATGTTTATTCAAGGTTTTAGTGATGCCTTTTATTCTTACATCACAACCATTTCTGAATTCACTGCACCTGCCCACCCACCCCCAATGAGCCTCACCTTACAACAAAGAAAAGCAGGCAAGCAAAACCAAACAACAAAGTGACTCCATTTGCTAGTATATACACCCTTCTGCACCCATTGTTACCCACCTCTCCAAGGAATGGAGGGAGCCAGAAAAAGTGAATAGTTTGAAAGATTTTTGCAGATTATCATTCACCTAGAAAGAAATGGTGCTCACTTTGGCCTTGATGGAATAAGTTGTTACCTTGTAGGGTGATTTTAGGGGGGCTTGTGACTCATGTCCCCCCATTCCTCACCAACACCCCCACAAGCACCATTATTTCTATTTCCCTAATTCTGTACCTAAAATGCCTAGGTAAGAAACATACCTTTAGATCAAAGTATTTTGAGTCCAAAAGCTCTTGGTTACAATGTGTGTATGTGTGTGTGTAGGTGTGTGTGTATGTGTTTTAAATGAGAAGGGTATTTTTTAGACCAGCTATGTAGAATAGGACCTTGAAGACACCAGCTGAAGGACCCATTTTTCTAGTAAACAATGAGGAAGATTTGGGTTATGAAGCTCACATCTGAGAGGGGAAGCCTAATTGAGGAGCACAGCCTTAACTTCGGCAAGGCAAGAGGGCCTGGGTCCCAGGATTTAAAAGGACAACATGCAGTCAGCTCTGACAATCCTTTGGCTGCATGAGAACCACAGAGATGTAACCTGACTTACAGAATCACAGAATTTCAGGGGTGGAAGGAATTTCAGAGGCCATCTAGTCCAAATCATAGCTGAAGAAGAAGATTCCCTCTACATCACACCTGATAAATGATCATCCATAATTTGCATGAAGACCTCCAGTGAGAAAGAATCTGCTACCTTCAAAGCAACCATGTCTCTGTTTCAGGCAGCTGGTGATGTAATGCTTAGGGTACTTGGCCTGGAGTTAGGAAAACCTGAGTACAAATCTTGTCTCAGATACTTCTTAGCTGTGTGACCCTGGGCGAGTCACTTTGCCTCAGTTTCCTCATCTGTAAAGTGGGTTTGATAATAATAGCACCTGCCTCCCAGAATTGCTGTAAGGATCACATCAGACCATGTTTGTAAAGTTAGCAAGTGTCTGGCACTATATAAATGCTTATTCCTATCCTCTTTTGGATTGCTCTAACAGGCATTTTTTTCTTACATCAGAAAGAAACAAGAATAATCTGTGAAATTTGGAAGCTATGATATGGTTGGCTTGGGTAACCTCCTTCTCTCTTCTATCTTCCCCACCATCCTATGTGGCAGCTTCCTCAGAGTAACAACAACAATAATAACAACTAATATTTATATTATACTGTGAGGTTTGCAAAACTCTCTCAGGAGGTAGGTGCTATTACGATCCCCATTTCACAGATGAAGAAACTGAGACACTGAGAGGTTAAGTGAATTGACCAGGGTCATACAGTGTCTGAAGCTAGATTTGAACTCAGTCCTTCCTGACTCCAGGTTCTGCATTCTAAACACTGCACCACTTTGCTTGGGCGCCTCAGTGCCTCAGGTTTGTTGCATAGACAGAGTTTTGTACCTCTTATGCCAGACTGTTGGTTTCCATTCCAGTTCTTTCTTCCCTAATTGCCATTTCTTTTCCATTTTTTTCTAGTGTTCTCATTTCATGTATAAAAACATTTCAACTCTTAAGAACAACAATAGCAGCAACAATAACTCTGCTTCCTCTCTTCGGGGTATTCTAGTTGAATTTGTACCTAAGCAGTACTTTTCTTTGGGGCTTTGCTGGTAAATGTTTGAGTCATTCTCTTCTTCTAGGTTTGTGCCTTAAGTACCCTTGTCATCATAACAGCGGTTTTGGGTGGGGTTCCTTTTTTTGTTGTTTACTTATTTTTCCAGACTATTTTCTGATTTCAGACTCTAAGTCAGGCCCAGGCTCTGCAAAATTCTAAACAGAAGATCCGGGCTGGTTCTGTTGCTGCTTCCTTGGGGTATGGAGTGTTATATAATTCCAGACTCTCAGGGATGACTCAGGATGGGGACCTGCAAACTTTCAATGCCCCAAAGTAGAGCCCTCAGATTCCAAATCTAGAATTTCTACAGTCACTAACTCTCTCAGCCCTGAGGTTCTGAGAGCAGTTTGCCCATCCCTCTTCCCATAATCAGGTTGGGACCATTGTCATTTTCTCAGGAATCTTCCTATGAGGAAGTCTACCTTTTTGTTTGCCTTGGCTGAACACAGAAAGCAGCAAAGTCTATTCACCTCAAAATGAGAGTGGTCATGGAAAATGGGTACAGACTCTTCTTTCAGAGCTCCAAAGTTAGGTGCCAAGTTAAAGAGACATTTCATTTAAGACAGTAAAGAGGGTTGGGGAAATTACCTGGTCAAGCACCAATAGACTTTTGGAGTGGGAAAATTAGGGACAAGGAAGGAAGGAAGAAGGGAAGAAAGAAAAAGAAAGTAAGAAAGAAAATAGATCTTCAAGAAGGATATTTTAAAAATTCAGTGCAGGATGTTGCATTGAAATTGATAGTTAAAGCAAGATTGATAAGGGTTTCTCATTCAGGTAAAACTTCAGCCTGAAAACTAAAGCATGATCCTAATATTATTATGTAATATGTAGAGGGCAGCTAGATGGTGCAGGAGACAGAGTGCCACGCTTGGAATCTAGAAAACCTCAGTTCAAATCTGGCCTCAGGCACTAGTTATGTGACCCTGGGCAAGTCACTTAACTCTATTTGCCTCAGTTTCCTCATTTGTAAAATGAGCTAGAGAAGGAAATGGCAAACGACTCCAGTGTCTTTGCCAAGAGAACCTGAAAAGGTATCACAAAGAGTTGGACAACCCTGAAAAATGAATGAACAAAAGAAAAGGTTAAAAGAAGCAAGAGTTGGGGGAGGGGAGAGTCTCAACTTGCTTCCATATAGGTATACCAGGACTTGAACTCAGGTCTTTGCCTGCAAATGTAGTACTCTTACCATTCACCTCAGAGGCCATCTAGTTCAGTCTGTCCCTGAACAAGAATTCCCTCTAAATCACAACCAACAAGTAGTTATCCAGCCTTTTTTTTTTTTGGTAGAATTCTCCTGAGGGGAGAGCCCACTACCTTCAGAAGCAGCACGTTCCACTTTTGGACATTTCTAGTTATTAGGAAGCTTTAAAAACTGTCTCTTTGCAGTTGCTGCTGACCAGTCCTAGTTTTGCCCCTGAAACCAGAGAGAACAAATCTAATACTTTCTCCATATGATAGACCTCCAAATACTTGAAGACTGCTATCATGCCCTGTCCCAAGTCTTCTCTTCTCCAGGCTAAACATCCCCAGCTCCTTCAGGAAATCCTGAGATGATGTAGACTTGGTCTTTCACCATCTGGTGGCCCTTCTGGTCATTATTCTCTAGCATCAGTATGGGTCCTCAAATGTGGACCTAAAATGCAGGTGCTCAAAATGAACACAGTCTTCCAGAGATGATCTGACAGGAGCCAAAAAACTCTCATTTCTCTAGGCTTGCATTTCTGTGTGCCCCCACCTAGCTTCCCAGAACTGAGGGAAAGAAGGATCCAACCTCTAGAGGTCGCTGCATGTGACATTATTGGACTAGTTAGGCATAGGGAGCTCATGCAAGGCTATTCCTTTATAAAATGTGAACATCTCTCTATCTCTCTTTGTATCGCTATCTCTGTCTTTCTGTCTCTCTGTCTCTGTCTCTCTGCTCTCAAATCCATAGCCTTCTATGGTAGCATGATTCTTGAATCTGCTTGCAGCCCCAATCTTGAATGACTGCATCTCTGCACCTTTGCCTACTGGAAGACAGCATGTGTCTTTGTTTCCTCAATTGCCCCTCAAATTCTCTCAAACTGACTCTCCAGATGGTGAATGGGATGTCTGTTTCTGGTTGAGCAGTCCTGTTTTCAGTGATTTGGTCAATGAGTTAAGGAGAAAGACTCCACTCCTTCCCCTTGCTGCCTCTAGTAGTGGTACAATGATCTTCTCCACAACTGCCTCAAACTGGCAAACTCAGGTTAGCTAAATAAAGCCTCCAAGAGTATGGCCAATCTTCAGCCAAAGTCTATGTCATTTTCCCTCCCGAGTCAATCAAGGAGGAATATTCATACTCCATGAATAGATAAAAGAGTGTGATTAAATCCTAAGACTACATGACTGGAGATGGAAGGGGCTAAGGAGGAAAAAGAAAAGGAAATCAAATCTGACCTCCTTATGTGTCCAACGTACAGCTTATTAATAACAATAGCTAGCATTTTTATAGCACTTTAAAATCTACAAAATGCTTTGCAGATATTATCTCATTTTATCCTAACGACCCTGGGGGTAGGTGGTATTACCATCTCCATTTTACAGATGAGGAAACTGAGCCAGACAGAGGTTAAATGACTTGCCCAGGGTTACACTACGAAGTTTTGAGGCCAGATTTGAATTCAAGTCTTCCTGACTCCAGCTCCAGCTCTCTATCCATGGTGCTACCCATTTGCCTCATGATTTTTTAGGGAATCTATCAACTCATATCATATCAAAATGTGCATGAAGTATCAAAATGCAACAGTGGGGGTTGGTCATGACACATCAATAATATTTTATGAACTGGCACTAATTCAATAGAATGCAAGCTCCTTGAAGGCAAGAATACATTTTTGTTTTTGTCTTTGTATCTCCAGCACTCAGTAAGGTACCTAGCACACATCAGGCTCTTGATAAATGACAATCAAATGGGAAGACTCGCAGTGACTCTGAAACCAAAGTCCCTTAAATCCTCAATGTATGACCCTCATCTGTAAAATGAGGAGTTTGAACTCAGGGACCTGCAAGGTTCATTTGAGTAACTAGATGCAGATCTAGGATCTAACGCTCTTCTTATGTGAGGTAAGCACTTCAAACTTCCTCAGGCTGATGCATATGAAAAGAGTTGGCTGATATTTTGTAAGCTGGCAGTCCCAGTTGGCAAGGCTTTGCTTGGTACCAAAGTCTGATGTTAGCTCCCACAGCTCTCATCACACACAGTCTGAGGAATGGAGGGATGGAGGGAGGAGTGAGAAGGAGAGGGGAAGGAAATGTATCAGAGACATCCTTCTTATACTTTCACTATAAAATGGAACAATTTGTGCGTTTGGGGAATATAACAGAGTAAAGCATTGCCTGAAGGGAGGCTTCTCACATATATATCAAAAATCACACTAGCCACGCTAAATAAATGAATAAGCAAATAAAAGAATAAATGGACAATTAAATAAATAATTCATAGGTAGCCTTTCTATGGTGTTTTAAGACTTGCCAAATGCTTTACAAATATGACCACATTTTATCCTCACAAGAAGTCTGGGAGGGATGTATTATTATTATCCCCATTTTACAGATGAGGAAACTGAAGTAAGTTGCTCAGAGTCACATAAGTAGTAAGTGTCAGAGGCAGGATCTGAACTCTGGTCTTCTGGACTCCAGGTCCAGTGTGCCATTCACTACACCACCTAGCTGAATGAATGAGATTTGCTAAAAATCTACACGAAAAGGTGTAGTTTACTTAACAATGAAATAAACAAAACGGAGTTCTGACACAAGAAAAGCATTTTAGGATCAACTAACTGGCAAAAGCATATTGGATTTCGAGTCAAAGACTGGAAAGAAGCCAAGCAGACTGAATTTTGTCCATCTCCAACAATGAAAGCCAATTAAGCACAAGATATCAATGGACAGTCCATTATCGGTAAGGTGGCCATGCAGCTACAATCCCAACGGCATGCCATGAGCATCCGGTACCGACAAAAGTTTGGGTTCTCTTTGGCACCATCAGATAACAAGCATTAAAACAGGAGTGTATAGAAGCAGCCAGGTGGCGCAGTGGATAGAGCACTGGCTCTGGAGTCAGAAGGACCGGAATTCAAATCTAGCCTCAGACTAGACACTTGACATGTACTAGCTGTGTGACCCTGGGCAAGTCACTTAACCCCAATAAAATAAAATACTAGTGTATGGATTCAGCACAATAACAACAGTTAAACAGTTGGTTGGTCAGTCAATAAAGTAAGTGCAGCTAGGTGGCACAGTGGATAGAGTGCCGGGCCTGGCATCAGGAAGATCTGAGTTCAGATTTGGCCATACTAGCTGTGTGACCCTGGGCAAGTCACTTCACCCTGTTTGCCTCAGTTTCCTCCTCTGTAAAATGAGCTGGAGAAGAAAATGGCAATCCACTCCAAAATCTCTGCCAAGAAAACCCCAAAGGGATCACAAAGAGTCAGACATGACTGAACAACCACAATAACAAAACATTGATTTAGCATCTCATTACGTGTCAAAGACTGTGCTAAGTGCTGAGATAGGAGGGAAGGAAAATGGGAAGCAAAGCACTTCCTAAAAAGAAAAGAAACATTTCAAAAATAGCATGCAAAACAAAATACAACTGTAAAGATAACTGCAGTGGGGAGAATCCGTGTATTAAAACAGGAGATAAAAGTGTGCCTTAGCCCAGTGTTGGGCACAAAATAGGCATTTAATAAATATTTATTGATTGACTGATTGCTTCAAGAGGAAATTGCACACCATCAATGAGGAAAGAATCTGACAAAATTTAAAATTACATCAAAAAGAAAATCACTGTGTAATAATCATCCTCAAGAATACCAGTTAAACTAAATTCAACTTTAAATTCAAGGTGTAAAGGAAAAAAATCAGTTAACATAAAATGTTTTAAAATTAAGAAACATAGTACAAGTACATAAAATTCACACAGCAGTAATGATGGAAATTCTATTTTATTTAGAAGAAGCAAAAGAAATAGAATTGAAATAATTCCTAAACTCCCAAAACAAAAAAAAAATTAATAAAATTCTCAGGCATAATCTCTACTTATAATCTCCAGGTATAGATGGGGAACAAAATTAGCCAAGTTCTCATCCTTCCCTAACTCCTCATTCTGCTGGGTTGTCCTACAGGCATGACCTTCCCCTTGATCAATTACAGGACCTCCATCCTCCTCCATCCTCCTCCTCCATCTCCTCCTCCTCCTCTCCTCCTCCTCCTCCTGCTCCTCCTCCTTCTTCTCCTTCTCCTTCTCCTCCTTCTCCTCCTCCTCTTCTCTCTTCTCTCTTCCTCTCCTCCTCCTCCTCCTCCTCCTCCTCCTCCTTCTCCTCCTCTCCTCTCCTCTCCTCCTCCTCTTCCTCCTCCTCCTCTTCTCTCTCCTCCTCCTCCTCCTCCTCTTCTCCTCCTCTCTCCTCCTCTCCTCTCCTTCTCC
>NW_027556087.1:0-21514 GCF_003287225.1 Phascolarctos cinereus | reverse complement strand
GAGACTGAAAGGTATGAAGACTTGATGTTTCTTCCTTTACAATGGTTTATGAAGCATAAAGCCACGCATAGGAACTGGATTGAACACAGCTCAACAACCAGTCAGAGTCAAGATCAGAATGAAACATAGGAATTTCTACTTCCCAGCCCTGTATTTAGCATCCAGAGTTGCACTGGGTGTTCAGAAGCAATTTACTTCCAAGCAAAGACTCTTAAAAGCTAACCCATTCAGCGATTATCCCCAAGCTTACCTGCATGTCTTTTTCCAACTGCAGTAGGTGGTACCTATGCCAGGTGAGAAATGCTGGGCCTTCATGAGAAAAATCCACAGCCCCAAAGCTCTCCTGGCCTTCCCCAAGGAAAGTCTTTTTGACTGAGTAATAGTGGGACCACACAAAATAGTTATAAATGGAAATATTCTCGAACTGTGGTGTATTGCCATCTGTCCCCAGTAGTTCTTCTGATCTCCTGGTGGCTATGACCAAATGGGGATGAATAGTACGCTTTGCCACATCAAGGGCACGGATAAAACGATCTCTTTCTTCTTTACTCAGGTCTAGAAGGTTTCTCCTAACTTGAAGAGAAGAATTAAATATTAATCCTTATTAGGAGACAATATACAACATAGAAAAGATGTGGAATTGTGGTTCTTTGAAGACTGAGACTCATAAACTTTTCAGTAGCTTAAATATGATGTGGAAGTGAAAGAATTCCTAGAAATCATCTTCTCTGACCCCCTCATTTTACATATTGGGAAATGTAGACCAGTAGAGGAGAAATGACTTTCCCAAAGTCATAGAGGGATAAAATACCAGATGTTGGATTTGACCTCAAGTTCCGTGATGCTAAATCTGGTACTCTTAATTCAATAACAGGTCAAACTAGTTTACACCAAAGACTTTCAGTTGTCTTTTGTCTATAGTATTCTGTTTTCTTTTATATCATATCAAAGGAGCTCTAAGGTTAGGGCCGTGGAAGGGAATAAGCATTTATATAGTACGTACTATGTACCAGGCTCTGCACTAAATGCTTTACATGGAGTGAATTGAAATGAAGTGGTGATCTGTTTGTCTTTGGGACAGGTCTACTGGAAGCAACTCCCAGCACCCTACCCCAAGCCCAATACACATGACAGAATCCAGAGCATTAAAATCACATAAGAGAATCAGAGGTGCATAAATTAGCATGAGTATAGGGATAGTCAACATTCTTTACATATATAGACAGTCTTTTAGGAAAAGAACACTATGTAAAGGAGTATACTTTGAAGCTAAAGGATCTATTGAATTTATTATAATATATATAGTTAAACAATTCCAGTGAGTTTGAATTACTCTTTCTGATGGTTAATGATGCGTGAGAAAAAACGGCTGAAAATAGGACACATACATGTAAGGTAGGGAGAGGAGCCTTTGTGTTTGAAGATTTTTGACTGACATTCAATTACTGGATTAAAGGGAGGCTACTCGGTAAATAGTGGAAAGGGCATTGGAGCTCCTGTCAAGGAGACATGGTTTTGAATTCCCACTTTGATAGTTATTTATTAGCTGATTCACCCTGAACAAGTCATTTCATTTCTCTCAACTTAATGTTTCATTTATAAAACCAGGATAATAATGTTTGCCTTACTTATCTCACTGGGTGGTTATAAATAAAGTCCTTTGGAAAACTATATAAAAATGGAGTCAATATTAATTTAAAATCTAACTCTATAAGAAATCCATTAGTTGCTCAATGCTTTCTGTAGTTGGATAGCTGTTGGTCAGGATGTTTTAAGGTTATAAAGTTGAATAGCATCCTGTAAGTCTGGGCAATGGTCCTTCTTTGAAGGCATCCTAGCTCCTGCTATATTCCCTTCTTGCTTTAGCAATTGTGGAGGGTCTCTTAGAGGAGAAAGGGACATCGTTCATTTTTAGTAGGTTCATGAGCTTTCCTTGAGATGGTAATTAGATTTTATGTTTGTACGGGAGCCTTCTTGATACAGAGCCCTCATGATGCCCCAGACCGTCATTGTGTTTGGTTCTTTGGAGAAAGGGGCAGGTCCGTATTGGCAGACATTTTGATAAGATTTCATTGTGATTATCTACTACTCATCCAAAGTAGTTAGAGGGGATAAATGTGAACAACGTTTTGCCTTACACTACTCCATCCTCCTTTTAATTTTTAACGTTAACTACCAAGAGATATGGTGAAGTATCCATTAAAGAATGATATTGATTAATATTCTGATAGAAATATCACAATTATGCTGTTGTTACTATAATAATTTCATTTAATTCAAAGCTGGAAGAGACTTTAGAGTCACATAATATAACTCCCTTATTTATAGGTTAGGAAAATGAGGACTAATATATTGAAGTGAATTGTCAAAGATCATATACATAGCAAGCAGCAGAACTGGGATTCTGTCCTAGGTTCATGGACTCCAAATCTGATGTTTCCTCTCTGTACCATGATGACTCTGTCCATTGTTCAGCTTCTTCCTTCTAATTTCATTTATTTTTTCACTATTTAATCCAATATTATATTTTTTTGTAGTCACAGGACCTGAGTTTGAATCTCAGTTATTCTACTCACTCCCTGTATGACCTTAGGCAAGTCACTTAACCTCTATAGGCCTCAGTTTCTTCATCTGCAAAATGAGAGAAATGGGCTAGATGACCTTTAAGGTTCCTCCCAACTTTATATTCATATTCCTGTGATAGTTTTTTTCTCAATTTCACTCCCCGATTCTCTAATCCAACTGTGCCTATTTCTAACTAAATGTTTTCCCTTTTTCAAAGAATTTGCTTCTAGTGCTAGGTAGTATTTTTGTTTAACATTCTCCTACTTAACACCCCCCACCCCTTGCACAAGGGTTGCTTCAGTTCTCTTACCGTGTTCTCAGCCTGTTTCATTGTATTTACCTGTGAGGACCCTTTGGTCACATGATGATCCTCTCCATCCAGGTTTGCACTTCCCACAGTTGTATCCTGAGAAATTACCATTGCAGTGGCAGGTCCTGTTGAAGAACCTAGTGGGCCAGGCTTCACGATCATCTCTGCCATCATGTGGGTACTGGGGTCCATGAGGCCGGAAATCAGCAGTAACTACATCACATCTGCCCCTCCCAGTTGATGAACCACAGCTATCTGTCCCAGGCTCAGGTCCTGGGTTCAGGTCTGGACAACATTCACCTCTTCTCAATGCATCAAGTGTAGCACATTCCCGTGGGAACTGCGCATGACCCTGGGGAAGGAGCAGCAGTGGCCAGAGCAGCCAGACGAGATGTCCCCTCATTGCCATCCTAGTCTAGGCAAGAAGCTGGAGACCTCTGGAGAGGAAAGTCCTTCAGGAATGCAATCCCAAACCTCTTACCTTGTTTTCTCCTCTGATGGACCTCAAGTACATGAATAAAATTTAGCTGAAAAAAAAAACACACAGAGAGAAGAGTAATGATAATACACAATTAAACCAGGTTTCTATCATAATTATCACTACCTGTTCCACCATCAAAATGCCTGCCTACATTTTTCCCCATTAAATAAGAGAAGATAGAATGTGCCATTTCAGTTTAATCATCATCATAATCTACCATGAGGAATTTCAGTTTGCATAAAGCCTACAGCAACTATTCCTCTTTTATTCAATGAAATTTCAATATTCTTTTTTCCAACAAAAATTAATATGGTTCTTATCTAAGCCATTTATCAAAGGAGCTCATTATTAATTTATGACCATTAATTAAACCAAATCATGGAATTATGAAAAGTGCTGAAAGCAGATTTCAGTTGAGTTATTTTTCATGATTGAGAGCCATATATTTTCAACAGCATTTGGTTTCTTTCCACCCAGCTCTGAAATGAATTGCTCCCTCCCCTACCTTTCCTTAGGCCCTTCTCTGCTCAGTGTCTCCTGCAGCTCTGAGTTGTTCCTCTACTGATGTAACAGCTACTAATTTGCTTTGTGTTTCTGACTGCTTCCTAATCTCCCATACCTTAACCAAGTTTTCGGTTGGGCTGGCTCTCTTCCCCACCAGACCTTGCTAATCCCCTTTTTGCTTCAGTGAGTTTTTTTGGTCTTTAAGTAAGTATTTGGCCAGCACATGATTCCTTCATGCTGATCTCCTTGTGATGCTTAGAGGGATAAAGAAAGGTCAGAAGCTTGTAATTGAAATAAAATGAGTCAGAGAAACTGAGGGAGCTTTTGTTTTGGGTGATTTCTTTCTGTGACAGTATTCATTTTTAGATATGGAAAATAAAATTAATGACCTTTCCCTCACTATCAGATGAGAAAATTTGCTTGGGGCAGGAGGTAACAAATGCGAAGTCCATCTACTAATCACACTAGACAATGACACTTATCCAGTCTCAGTGCCTGAGCACATGCTCTCGTAGTGACGTCTATAGAGACTGGGACTGTGGCCTGAGAAGTCACGAGGCCTAGCAGCAACAGATGTATATGATGCCTGTGAACTTACCCATAAGACTAGTCAGAATAAGTGGCCCCAGTTCTAAGACTAAAGGTCAACATCACGTATTTAACCAGCATGAAACAATTATGATTTGAATAACAGTGGTGTGTAGTGAGAACAAAAGCACTGACTTGGGACCTATAGGTCTTGGGTTCAAACCCCAGCCCTGTTACCTAGTAGCTGTGTGTCCATGGACCAGACAGTTAATCTAGGTAGGCTTCAGTTTCTGCATCTGTAAAATGGGGATAATAATAGCATCTCCTCACAAGGGTATTGTGAGGATCAAATGAGATAGCACATGTAAAGTGAACATGATACAAATGCTAGCTATTGTTATTATATGTGTGAGGTTTGATTTGAAGCCAGATCATTCAGACTTCAAGGAAATCTTTTTATTCACTATAGCACATTATTGCTCACCACATATAAAATGGTTTATTGAAGAAAATGGAAAAAAAAACCAAACACTTTTACTACCTTATTAATTTTGCTATAAATATGGGACTTAAAAAATTCTAGATATAGATTTTTAAGTCCATGAGCAGAGGCATAGTCATATAAACATTACCAGGTCATTGGGAGGATTTCCACCTTTAACTAGAATTTTGGCAGACTATTTTAACATTTTATTTCTTCTATATGCCAATGACCTCCTGGCAGAAGCCTATTCTGTTGCATGCTATTGGATTGGGCCATTTGATAACCAACAATTGGTTTCAATTTTTACTTACAAGGGTTAATTTTTATTATTATTATTTTTAAACCATTTTGATCAGACTACTGTTGTTCAGTAGTTTTTCCTGTGTTTGACTCTTCATGACCCCATTTGGGGTTTTCTTGGCAAAGATACTGGAGTGGTTTACCATTTCCTTCTTCAGTTCCTTTTATAGATGAAAAAACTGAGGCAAAGAGGGTTAAGTGACTTGCCCAGGGTGGCACAAGTAGTAAGTGTCTGAGGCTAGATTTGAACTCATGAAGATAAGTCTTCCTGACCCCAGGCCCATGCTCTATCTAGCTGCATTCTATCCTACTGTGCTATCTAGTTGTATTCTATATCTGTTTGGATTCCTTTTGAAAGCATCCCTGCTGATAAGCTTTGAATTTTTTTTTTTTTAAGGAAACTATAGTTTCAGAAAGAGGTCGGATTATTGATTCAAATAATTCTGAAAGTAAAAAGTGCGTCCTTGGGGCAGGTAGGTGGCACAGTGGATAGAGCATTAGCCCTGGAGTCAGGAGGACCTGAGTTGAAATGGCCTCAGACACTTAACACTTATTAGCTGTGTGACCTTGGGCAAGTCACTTATCCCCATTGCCTAGCCAAAAAAAAAAAGGGGGTCCTCATTGACAATTCCTTATTTTCCCCCTAAGCTCCGAGATATATAACTGGAAGGAAACTTAGAAATTAGAGACCATTTAGCCTAACCCTTAACCTGGTATCTATGAATATACTAAAAAGAGCATTTGGATAACTTTATTCCAGTTGGTATTCTTTGTCATCCTAGGTATTTGAAGTACTTACAGACATTATTTTTAAGTATTTGGAGGTTTCAGCATCTTGCTGAAGGGGGCGCATGACACACACAAGAACTGACGATCTTCATAGTGCTACTATGAAGTCCTTTGTTTTGGTCATGGCCAATGTGGGAATTTGTTTTGCTTGACTATAATTATTTGTTACAAGTTTTTGCTTTTGTTTTCCACAGGGAGACAATAAAAGCTTGTTAACTGAAACACAATTGATTTTAAAATAAGACAATCACACCAACATTCAGAATGCTTCAGTGAATTGCCAAAGGTCACCTAGATAAGTAAGAAGATTCAAGCCACCAAATCTTTGACTCCAAAATCCAATGTTCTTTCTACTAGACCATGCTCAGTCCCTGAACCCATTTTATTGGATGCCCCACTATCACAGATACAAAATTGATCTTCAGCCATGCCCTGTTATCTGTGTCTCAGACACATAGTTCTAACTGCCTCTTAAACATCTGTAAAATAAGGTGAGGTGAGCTAGGTGATTGCTGAAGTATCTTTCAGCTCTAAATATATGATCCTTTGTGTGACCTTTTGTGGTCTACTTACATGTTCTGTTGACTCGTTAAATAGGACATGTTACCAAACTGAACTTCCTTTGTCTTTTCCATTAAGAAAAAAACAAAACAAAAATCCTTCTTCCTTCTTCTAACTTCCATATATGTGAATATATGTATTTTGTATGTGTCTGGGTGTATATATACATACATATATACACATACATTTATACATATGTAGATACATATGCATGTATGTGTGTATGCATATATCTATATCTATATCTATCTATATCTATATCTATATCTATATCTATATCTATATCTATATCTATATCTATATCTATATCTATATCTATATCTAATCTATGTCTATGTCTCTGTCTCTGTCTATGTCTATGTCTATGTCTATGTCTATGTCTATGTCTATGTCTATGTCTATATCTATGTCTATATCTATATCTGTCTATCTATCTATCTATCTATCTATCTATCTATCTATCTATCTATGTATATATGCCACAGGTATTCTTTTTTGCCATCTGCATTCAGAACCTTGGAGCCATCTTTAATTCCTCCTTTACTTCATCATGCATGCAATCCCCAAATTTTGTTGATTTTATGTCTATGATTTTTTTTTTATATGTGGCCTGTTTTCTATTCTCACTGCTAGCTTACAAATTGAGGCTCTCACTTGGACTCTTCCTCGTGTCTCTCTTCACCTCTAGTCACTCTTTTCTTTATCACAAACATACCAGTGCCAAAGTCATCTAACACATTTAGGGACCTCTAGTCCCAGCCCAATCTACCTATCAAGGGTATGGGTTAGCCAAGACAAACCGTAGTATCCAGTGTTCTTGCTTTTATGCCTCTCTATATTTGCTCAACCCTCTTTCCCCTCCCTTTTATTCCTGGAGTGCCCTCCTTTCCTTCTCTGCCTGAAGTCATTCCCATTCTTCAAAGTATGGCTCAGTTGCCACCTGTTCACTGAACTCTGTCCTGAACTCACAAGTCAAAGCCTATTTTTCTGTTTTCTGAGTTGCCATAGCAGTAATTATGAGGATATCAATGACAGATCCCAGTTTTTCATTAGATTTTTAATAAGTGCAAGTATTTTAATACCCTTTTTATACCTTGTCTATGTTTACTACATTCTTTTAAATTACAGTTACCTGTCTTTTCACTTTGATTAGATTACAAATTTCCTGGAGGGGAGGGCATGGATGAGGTATCTCCATGTGGAGCCTGGCACAATGTCTTGTGTATAGCACGTTGCCAATACTTGATTAACGGACTGAATTATAGCCTAGCTAGGCAGATAAAATCAAAACATATGAAATGAACAGAAATAATTCACTATAAAACTACATGGTACCAACCATTAGAAGAGAAAATAAGTAGGATAAAGAATCGGTTGGAATGGCCCCCTCCCATCTAGACCTCAAAGGCAAAACTATGGCCATACTATAATTCCGTTTTCTTCAAGGGTAATATGAATATCACTGGGAGTACTTTTAGTTCCAGACTGAATTGCTTAAGGCTCAGCACAGTGGTGTAGGAGGAAGAGCACTGGAGGTTTGCTGTGTATTAGCTGTATCAGCAGATGCTTTCCAACTTTTGAGTGTCTGATCCTCTGCAGAACTATAGCTAGGAATTCTGGCACTTTGGGCAAATTCATTTGAGTGGGTGGAAGGGTTTGTACTAAGTTACAACCACTTTTGTACATACCTGAGGTAGACAAGAGCCAGATTTTGGGAACTGAGAAGGATGACCACTGCTAGACTGGTGCTATTTAGGGGAAAAAGGTTGGAGAAGATGATGACACAGGCATTGGGCTCATTAGGAAAGAGAGGGAAATACCTATAGATGACATAACAAGAATCTGATTGCATCTGTGAGGCCCTGGGGATTGACAGCATAGCGGGTAGGCAAGAGTGTAGGTGAATTGAATTTCTATGGCAAGCATCAGGGACAAAGTTGAAGGCTGCCACCTTTTGACATGCTATCTTTTCATGTTCTGATTCTTTGATTCTAGCAATAGAAGGGGATTTCAGGAAGGGAAAGTTGTACCATGAGTAAATAATCTGAAAAAAAAAATAAGCAGGGTGATGTCATTAGGTACATTGGAGAAACAGTGGCTTTATAGATTGAAGTACAAAACACAGCATAAAAGTGGAAGCCAATCCATTATTGTTATTGGTCCTTCATTCTTGAAGAATACCAATGACATCATGAAGGTAATGTCTTGACTTGCCTGTGAATTGGATATGAGTGGGCAATGCTGCGCAAAGTCATTTGGCTACTCTGTCCTCCCCAGAATGCAGTGGTTGACCTCGGCCTTTCTAAATTGACATCTTTCCCAGGTCTCAGTTTATTTGAGGCCAAGCCCATTCAATGACTTAGGTCAGGGTAAGCTTTGAGACAAAAGATGACTCAATTTAGCATCACAGAGGTATCAGTCTTGGTGGAGAAGATCCTTTGAGTTTCTGGCCAGAACAGAAAACAATTGCCATGGGATTTGGTTAAGAAGACAAAGGGTTGGTTAGGACCCATTTGAAATTAATCAAAGAAAGAATCAAATAAAGGGGCACATCTGCTGGAAATGAAAACTGACTGCCACCAGGGAGAGTGTAGTCATCACCTGTTATCATACTAAGAAGTTAAGAACAATATCAGCATAATAAAGAGCCCTGGATTTGTCTTTGGGAGAGCCTAGGGCTTGAATCTTAGCTTGGCCACTTATAGCAATGCAATTTTAGGGAAGTCACTTCCTCTTGCAGTGGTAATTTCCTCATCTTTTATCAGGGATGGGGAGCCTGCTGCCTGGGGGCTGCATGTGGCCCTCTAAGTCCTCAGGTGCTACCCTTTTATTGAATCCAATTGTTCTGTGAAGTCTGGATTCAGTCACAGGGCTGCACTTGAGGTCTTAGAGGGCCACATGTGGCCTCGAGGCAACAGGTACCCCACCCCTGGACTAAGTGATCTCTGGAGTCCCTCTAGCTCTAAAATTCTATGATCTGAAATATGACATCTAGAGTTAAGAAGCTTGTCTAAGGGAGCTTCAAGCTAGTGTATTCCACACTTCAGGCATTTGTTCTACTAGATTGTAAACTCCTCATGAGGACAGGGACTTAATTTGATCTGAACTTTGTATCTTTCCCATACCTAGCCTAGTGTTCTGTGCACAGCGCCTTATGAATCATTGTTGATTCTGTTGCTGTAGCTCCCAAGTGTTATAAGTACTCACTTTATCCATCTATTTGACCTGCTTGCTATTATTTTCAATGCACTAAGATTGAGTCTGGCAAGAATCAGCTTAAAGGCAACAGTGTAGGTCTCACAACATCGATTCATCATTGTTTTTTTTCCCTTTTGGTCCCAGGAGAATTCTGAACTTTCACTGGAGTAGAAATATAAAGCTTAAAATTAATGAACCCATCATGTGCTTAGAGAGCAGCTGAGCTTCCCCAGAATTTTGGGCTTAATCAGAGTATCATGGGATTTCAGCTGATTTTGTTCCTTATGCTGATTTTTCCTTTCCCCGATGAATAGTTTTAGAATCAAGTGGCTTTTGATTGTAAAGCTCTTCTAAGTCACTAAGCAAATAAGATGGAAGATGAAGAAGTTATGTATTTATTTGAAAATATCTCAGGCACTTCAATAGCTCTTTTCCAACATTGAATAGTTCAATTGAACTCAACACATTCACCATTCAAGGCTCTCACACTTACTAGCTGTGGGACTATGGGCACCCTGCTTAACCCCTGGGAATCCTAGTTTCCTTGTGAAAAAACTAAGATGAGAATAACTGTAATACCCACCTTCAGGGTTGTTGTGAGGACAAAATACTAAGATGTGCTTTGCAAACCTTTAACTGCTATATATATATTAACTTTTTTTATAAATACTGAAACAAATCTGTGATCTCATTGCTTTGGATATTCAATTCAACAAATGCAAACTGCAACTATTCTGTACCTGCCTGTATCTTGCCATAAGTTTGCAACAGACATCTAGCCAACATGCTGAGGTAACCTTCTCAAATTCTTTTGACATTACAAGGACACCAGTGGTACATTTTTGTTGTTTGCTCATGTTGAATAACTTGGATAAAGAGAGGAAAAATTCAAAACTTAGCTTCAGAGATTACTTTCAGAAGAATTGTGCCCTTACAGTCCTTCTATCGCTTCCAATTTAGGTAGCCTAAACAGGAATACAATTTTTGCATAGCATTCTTTATGGGGAAAGGCACCAGAATTGCCAATCAACTTAATACTCGGAATTTTCCTAGGTTGGCAAAGATTTTTTTTTTTAATTTAATCTTTTTTTTTTTACCTGTGTAATCAAGGGGAAAATCAAACTATGGACAAAGAAGGTCAAAGTCAATTCAGCAAAGGCAGTATAAATGCTATGGTACTTTGAGGCAGCTTATTCAATGATTGCCATCGATAAGAAGTTGCTCTTTATACCTCCAGGAATTTTTTGGCATACTTTTTCCTCCTCAACCAATATATATACGTACGCACATACATATTAATGTGAGTATATACTTACATAGACACACATGTATAAATTATACTTACACACTTTTTTTTTTCTAGTAGGTGTTTACAGATTTAAAAAAAAATTATATGCACCATGAATGCTTTGTATAGAGAACATGAATACCCAATTGGCCTATATTTGGAGGGATCTCTGATGTTCTCATACTTTGTTAATAGTTCTGTGATGTTTTCCATTAATAAAGGTGTGGTCAAGATTTCATCTGAGAGGAAAGCAGTAAAAGACTTTGCTAGCAACTGTGAACTGTTTGGGTGAATAATCATGGATCCCTCCCAACCCCACTGCTTTTCAGTTTTTTGGAGCAGCTAGTCACTTCCTATGACATAACTGATCTGTCACTTGTTATAATAACAGTGAACCAGCTTTCTCTTTCTCAGTTGATCAAATCTGTATTTTCATTGTGTTGGATTATACAGATAACCAGAAAATTTTCTACATCCTTTTTTTAAATTAAATTTATTTTTTTCAATTGTCAAGCATATTTTCTTCCCTCTCCCCCGTAGTAAAGTAAAACAAATTCCCACATTGACCATGTAGAAAAAAGTTTATATCTTCTTTTTTGCATATTAATACATCACCTCTCTGTCTAGAAGTGGGTGCCATTCATCATTGGTCTTCTGGAATTATGGTAGATCATTGTATCAATTAGAATCTTTCAAAATGTTTATGTCTACAGTGTTGATGCTATATTAAAAATTTTTTTCCTGGTTATGTTCCTTACATACATGTTCACACAAATTTCCCTAGGTTTTTCTGAAACCATCTTTCAAAATTTCTTGTGGCATAATAGTTGTATCTTCCTTTTTCATAGGTTTTCTCTCTCTTCTGATTTCTTTACTTCCTCACACCTCTGTAATAAAGTTTTTGAAGTTAAATTGTTTACTTTTTGCTTTGGAAACAACAATAGCATTAATATTACTACTGCTGCTGCTATGACCTGCAATGCTTCTAGCTCAGTTAAGACCTTCCAAAATCACTACTGTTGTTGAATATATCTAGAAGAGCAATTAGGTTTATATCATTTCATTTTCTTTTCCATGGTTTCTGCCCATGGCTTCAATCCTTTGAAAATCTGTGAGCTCAAGAAGGAGATCTCAGTCATGGAAAAACGATGATTTTCTGGGTGGGAAAATGGCCAAATACTTCTTATGTATATAATTAATCCTGCTTGGGAAAACATGTATTTTTTTTTAAACTGGAGCCAAACTCTTGAGCTCTGTTATGAGTATATTTAAAGTGGCCTAAATATTCTTGAATTTTTTTAAAAAAATGGTCTGTCTTTTTAACAAAAAACAAAACAAAACAAAACAAAAACAAACAAACAAAAACAACTGTCTAATAGAGAAGGAGGGCTTTGTTTAACTTAGTGCCTGGGCCCAATCTCATCATTTTCAGGGGTTGTATTATAATACAACCTGAAATTAGACTGAGGACAGAGACAGAGAGAGGAGTCAGAGACAGAGAGACAGAGACAGAGACTGAGAGAGACAGAGAGAGACAGACAGACAGAGAGACAGAGAGATAGAAACAGAGAGAGGAGAAAGAGTGACAGACACAGACAGACAGACACAGACAGACAGAAAGACAGAGAGTGTGTGTGTGGTTGGGTGGCTGGAGCTGTTAAATTGGTATTACATGCCAACAGCTGCTTGACAAACTGAATTTTTTCACCAATCTTTTAGTGGTCTGCAATGATAGTAACACATTTATACAGGTCTTTCAGATTTATAATGTGCTTTCTTCACAATGATCCTCTGGCATAGATAGTAATATTAATATATGCATCTAATAGAAGGAAGGAAACATTAAGTGCCTACTATATAGATAGTAGTTTATTAAGCATGTCAGAAATATTAGCTCACTTGATACTGACAACAACCATGAAGGATAAGTGCTGTTATTATCCCCATTTTACAGTTGAGGAAACTGAGTTCAGACAGAGCTTAAATGACTTGCCCAGGAGCACATAGCTGCTAAGTGTCTGAGGGCAGATTTGAACTCAAGTCTGTCTTTACTCCAGGCCCAGTGCCACCTAACTGCCTTTGACAAGAGATGAAGAGATTGAGAATCAGAGAGTCGAGGTGATTTGCCCAGGGTTTTGTCAAGTGCAATACACACACACACACACACAATACACATATACATATATATATATATATATATATATATATATATATATATATATATATGCATTCACACACATACGCCTATATATATATGCATACACACATACATATGTATATAATATATAAAGCTGGAAATGGGAATTACTTCTGCTGCATGGACAAGGGAAAGGGAAAGGGAAAGAGGACCAACTTTGGAGTCAATGGACCTAGGTTGACATCCCACCTCTGACACTTACCATCTGTGTGACCTGGTTAAAGTCACTAGTATATGAAAAGTTTAAGGGGGAGAAGCATTCATAAAAGAAGAAAATTAAAATCAGCTGATGAATCAACAGGAAAAAACAACCTGGTATATTAAAAAGAATATCGAATTCGGAGTCAGAAGAAGTAGATTGGAGTCCCAGCTTTGCAATTTACTTCTTGTAACCTTGGACAACTAAATTTCTCTTGGTCTCAGTGTCCCCATTTATCAAATATAGGACTTAGACTATATATCTGAAGTCCTTACAGTTTGCCAAGGATCAAAGGAGCATAGGTATAAAGCTGGAAGACATGTCATCTAGTCCAATCCTGTAATTTTACAAAAGAGGGAACTGAAGCCCAGGGAGATGGCATACCCAAGGACACCCAAGGAGTAAGCATCAGAGGAAGAGTTTGAACCCAGTTCCTTAGACTCAAGAGCCAGTACTCTTTCCATTGCTCCAAATTAATGATTTTATAATCAAAAGAGAAGAAGGATTATCTTTACAATAGTAGAGGCAGAGTACTCTGGTTATAGAATAGCCCCCATCCCTACTAAGAGGGTTGAGACAAGGTGCATACATAACGCATTCTAACATAAAAAAAATAGGCTTGTAAAGATGTTTTTCATCGTCCTCACTGGACTGATTTCAATATAATGAATATGCGCTGAGTATTTCCACATGGATGGTATTTGAGTAGAGAAGAAAGCAGTTTAAAAGTGACCAAAGCAATTTATTTTCTTAGACTTTTCATCTCCCTGCAGGAATTGAATTAATTTAGTAGTTCAATGGTGACATGAATGATGTCTTTATATCTAAGCTACTGGCTTTGTTAACAGCAAACTTCTGAGAAGGCCAGAAAGAATAAAAACAGATTGTCTCATGGTTTGTCCAGTTTTTAGACGCGATGAAAATGGTGGTACCCAGGCTTCTACTAAGTTGATTGCTTCTCCTCAGAACTTTACTTTTTCGTTCCTCCATTTCCCACCTCTGAAACCTTGCACCAGCTGTTCCCATGCATAGACTACACTCCCATCTCATTTCTGCCTCTTAGAATCTATTATTTCTTTCAAAACACTGCTGAGGTGAAACTCTCACTATATAGTCTCTCCCTATCTCTCCAGGTGCTCACCCTTACAAATTTACCTTATATATACTTTGTAAGTTTATTTACATATAGCTTGGGTCCCTTGATACAAATAATGTGCTTTGATGGCAGTGACTGTGTATTTTTATCATTGTATTCTCAGCACCTATCATAATGCCTGTCATGTACTCAAGTATTCCATTGATCTGTGATCTCATGAATTTTAAAGTTTTCATGGGTGATATGAACTCATATCTATACTTGCCATTCTACGTGTGACTCTTTTCCATGTCTTTCCATAGGTTCACTACAAAGAACCTGCCCAAAGTTTGGGAGGCCTCTTTTCTGTCTCATGTTTTCAAGAGGGTACCAATGGAATATTTTGACTAGTCACCTGATATTTCTAACTCTTGCCACATGATTTTTTTTATTATAAAGTATAGTGCCTAAGACATAGTAAGTACTTAATAGATGCTTGTTGATTGGCTTCTTGGCTCAGAATTCCTTGAGGTCTTTTACTATTGTTCTCCAGAGTACCTCATTTGTTATATGTTATAGCTTGCTCATACCCAAAATGCCTCTCCATTGTTCTCTGGGTGATAAGTCGTATCAAACTCTTGAGAGACTGTTGAATTTCATGTCTTGTTGTCATATAGCAATATTGATACAATGATGACTTTAAAAAAATATGGACCTTTGATTTCATGTGAAGTTTGGAGTCATTAAAGGGACTTTATCTTTTCCCAGAGACAATGTAGCCTTCTTTTCTTCTCCTGTTTAACTGCTGACTCATCTCGTTGTCTGTCTGTACTGTCTGTCTGACATATGCCTATATGGGACACACATGCATGTGTGCATATATGTATATATCTAATATGTTATCATATATATGTACATACACGTATACATGCACATATACATACATACATCTTATATGTTGTCCATCCAAATACAGATAGTAAGATGGTAATCTGTGCAACAGGGATTTTTCATCCATTTACACTTTCCTATATGGATGGTAAGGTCAATGTCTTTTGAGCTATTATAGATTTCTTCCAAGAACCTCTGAAACTTGTTTCATCTTTAACATTCACCATAACCTGGCCTCTTCCTAACTTTCCAAACTTTTTACACTTTATATATAATATCTATATATTGATTCAGCTCCAATGGTCAATTTGCTATTTCACAAAACCCTCCATTTCCTATCTCCGTGCCTTTGTACTAACTATACCCCTGATTGGAATGTTCTCCTCCTGCTCCTCACCTCCATGTTTTGGGGCTTCCATTGCCTCCTTTCGGACTCACATCATATTCTGCCTTCTGCAGAAAGCCTGCAGTCTCCACCTATTAGTGCCTTCCTCTCTGAGACAACATCCATTCTTCCTTATCTACTCTGTGCTTACCTAGTTATTGACATGTTGTCCTCTCCACTAGAGTGTAAATTCCTCAAAGGCAGGGGTTATTTTTGCTTTTCTTTGTATCTCTTGCACTTAGTACTGTGCTTGACATATAGTAAACACTTAATAAATGCTTGTTGACTGACTCGTATAATGTCATCCAAAAAAAGGAAAATCTAGAAGACCTCACTATCTTTGGGAAAATCTTTTTTCAACTTAGAGTCTGTGATGGATTTCTTTAATCACAGGGAAGAACACCTTTGGAGAGCATAGATCTGATCTCCTTTGATTGTCATCACCCCCCACCCCCCATGTCTGGCACATAGCAGATGCTTATTATATACCTGTTCAAGATAGTTGATGCCTGTATGTCAGGACTACCATGTAAAAGAGGGAATAAATGTCTTTGTCATTGCTTCAAGTGAGTGACAGATTTTTAGCTAGTTTTATGAACAATTTTAAAATAACAGCTGTCAAAAATGAAAAAGATGGCTTTTCGCATTCATTCCAAGGGGATTTCCATTCTATTTTAAGGAAACGATTAAGGAAACGATTACCCCACCAACAAAATATTCAGGCAGAAGTTGTATGCCTATCTGTCAAGAATGCTATAGAGGGGGCCAAGGGGGAAGGCAGGGCCAAGATGGCAGAGTAAAAGCAATGACTTGCTGAAGCCCTTCCCTAAACCCCTCCAAATACCTATAAAAACATGGCTCTAAATAAATTCTAAAGCAGAAGAACCCACAAAAAGACAGAGTGAAAGAAATTTCCAGCCCAAGAAAATCTGGATGGTTGCTTAGAAAGGTCTATTGTGTCAGACTGGGAGAGAAACACGGTTTAGCATGGGTGTGCAGTCAAAACCTGGGCTTCAGCGAACCTGCATCAGGCCTCAGGGAACTGAATCATGGGCAGCTGTGGCAGTTTCCAGCCTTCTCAACCCACAAATGCCAAAGACAGCTTAGAAGGTCAGTAGGAAAAGTCTGTGACCATAGTAAGAGAGAAGCTTGATCCTAGCCCCAGTCCTGGGGCAGCCCCAGGGCAGTGGTTGCTTCATGAGCTTCCAGCCCACAGACTGAGGGGAATCGAGTGGCTGATCAGAGGGGGATTGCAGGGATCTCTTTACTAGTGCTAAAACAAGATTCTCTTGCTTTGCCTGTGCTTGGATCTGGGTCATAGTGCTGGGAGGTGATCTTGGGGCAAGGAGGAGCACTGGTGGGGTGGAGCTTGTGCCTTGGTAAAAAGGGAATCCTCCTCACAGTTCCAAGGCAGAAAACAGTGCTTGTGGTCACTCACAAACCACAGCACAGGCCAAGAAAGGAGTAAACACCTGGCCCTTAATCATCCCACTTTGGAAGAACTGAAAACTTACAGGTCCCTAGAAGTATCTCTGAAAACAGTTGCACAAACTCCCCAAAACTTGGGACAGTACATTCTCCACACTGGAAACAGACCTCTACCTTAACAAAGAGTTTAAAACTCAACTAGTTGGCTGGGATTATGAGCAAACAAAGGCACAAAAAAAGTCAGACTATGGACTCTTTCTTTGGTAACAAAGAAGATCGAAACATACAACCAGAAGAAGACAACAAAGTCAAAGCTCCTACATTCAAAGCCTCCAAGAAAAATATGAATCAAGGGGTACCAAGGTGGCACAGTGGATAGAGCACAGGCCCTGAAGTCAGGAGAACCTGAGTTCAAATTCAGCATCAGACTAAATACTTGACACTTATTAGCTATGTAACCCTGGGCAAGTCACTTACCCCCAATTGCCTTCCCCCTCCAAAAAAAAAAGAAAGCAACAGAGAAAAATATGAATCAGTCTCAGGCCATGGAAGAGCTGAAAAAGGATTTTGAGGAATTAGAGGAAAAGATAGAGGAAAAACTGGGAAGAAATGAGAGTGATGCAAGAAAATCATGAAAAACAAGTCAACAGCTTGCTAAAGGAGACCCAAAAAAATACTGAAGAAAATAACACCTTAAAAAATAGCCTAACCCAAATGGCAAAAGAGGTCCAAAAAGCCAAAGAATGCCCTAAAAAGAAAATTGGCCAAATGGAAAAGGAAGTCCAAAAGCTTACTGAAGAAAATACTTCCTTAAAAATTAGAATAGAGCAATTGGAAGCAGTGACTTTATGAGAAATCAAGACACTGTAAAACAAATCCAAAAGAATGAAAAATTAGAAACAATGTGAAATATCTCATTGGAAAAACAACTGACCTGGAAAATAGATCCAGGAGAGAGAATTTAAAAATTATTGGACTATCTGAAAGCCATGATCAAAAAAAGAGCCTAGACATCATCTTTCAAGAAATTATCAAGGAAAACTGCCCTGATATTTAGAACCAGAGGGCAAAATAGAAATTGAAAGAATCCACATCTCCTCCTGAAAGAGATCCCCAAAGGAAAACTCCTAGGAATATTGTAGCCAAATTCCAGAGTTCCCAGGTCAAGGAGAAAATATTACAAGCTGCCAGAAGAAACAATTCAAGTACTGTGGAAACACAATCAGGATAACACAAGATTTAGCAGCTTCTACATTAAAGGACCCAGGGCATGGAATATAATATTCCGGAGGGCAAAGGAGATAGGATTACAACCAAGAGTCACCTACCCAGCAAAACTCAGTATAATCCTTCAGGGGAAAAAATGGTCATTCAGTGAAATAGAGGACTTTCAAGCATTCTTGATGAAAAGACCAGAGCTGAATAGAAAATTTGACTTTCAAATACAGGACTCAAGTGGAACATGAAGAGGTAAACAGGAAAGAGAAATCATAAGAGACTTATTAAGATTGAACTGTTTACATTCCTGCATGGAAAGATGATATTTATAACTCATGAGACCTTTGTCAGTATTAGGGTAGTTGGAGGAAAAAAATATATGTATGTATGTAGATAGATAGATAGATAGATAGATAGATAGATAGATAGATAGATAGATGGCACAGGGTGAGTTGAAGATTAAGGGGTCATATCTGGAGAATAAAATTAAGGGATGAGGAGGATTATACTTGGAGAAGAAGAAAGGGAGAGGTAGAATGGGGTAAATTATCTCACAAAAAAAAACAGAAAAGAAAAGTAGAGGGAAGCAGGAAGAGGGAATGAGTAATCTTATTCTCATAGGATTTGGCTTAAGGAGGGAATAACATACACATTCAATTGGGTATGGAAGTTTGTCTTACCCTACAAGAAAATAGGGGGAGAAGGGGACAAGAGAAGGGGGATGATAGAGAGGAGGGCAGATTGGAAAAGGGTGTAATCAGAAGTAAATACTTCTGAGGAGGAACAGGGTCAAAAGAAAGAATAGAATAAATGGGAGGGCAGAATAGGATTAAGGGAAATAGAGTTAGTTTTTCACAACATGTCTGCTATGGAAGTGTTTTGCATAACTGCACATGTACAACCTATATTGAGTTGCTTGCCTTTTCAATGAGGGTGGGTGGGGAGGGAGGAAGAGAGAAAATTTGAAACCTAAAGTTTTAAAAACATATGTTTAAAAAAAAGTTTTCACATGCTATGGGAAATAAGAAATACAGGAAATGGGGTACAGAAGTCTATCCTGCCCTACAGGAAAATAGAAGGGGAAGGGATAAGAGAAGGGGGGAGAGAAAGAAAAGAGGACAGACTAGGGGAAGGGATATTCAGAATGCATGTTGGGGTGGGGGAGGGTGAGACAGGTTGAAAATTTGGAACTCAAAAACTTGTGGAAATGAATGTTGAAAACTACAAATAAATAAATTTATATTTAAAAAAAAGAAAAAAAAAAAGTCAGTTGGGCTGAAACAGGTAGTAAATGAGTGAGAACATGCATAATCATTCTTGACAGATAATAAAATTATGAATTGCTTTAATAACCAAATAGAGGAATTTGAAGTCACTGAAGTTTGTTAAGCAAGTGAGTGACTTAACCAGAGTGGTGCTTTTTCAGTATTAATTTTGTAACTCTAGGTAGAATATATCAGCGAATAGAGGTCAGTTATAAAAAGACCATCAGGAGGGTTTACAGAATATGAACACTACATTTATCCACAAGAGGCTGATGCTGAATAGATTCCATTTTCTATCCATTAATACTGTCTTATCAACTCAGTGCTCATCACTAAAGGTCATGCGCTCCATCCAATACCAGCAGGTGTTCTATGATAACCACAAAGCTTTTTCTGACTCAGACATCTGACTACCTCTCTTCTCTAAAAGAACTCCCCGCCTTTGTGGGTGGCATGAATAACTGCATTAGCCTAACAATTTAGTTTGTGAATTTATGCAGTTACATTTTTGACTCATGGTACCCATGTGAGGAAGAGAGGACCTTCCCTCCTGCTCCTGACTCTTATTGACCATTTTTACTAAAAGGATATTGCATACATTTGTCTCTATCATAATAGAAATGTATAAAATTAAATGCATTAGAACAACCAGAATAGGCATTTCTTTCCCTGGACCCTTGAATTAGCCACTCAAGGATTTTATAGTAAGGGCAGATCTTGGCTGAATCTTATTACCCTACTGCTCTTTCCTCATTTATCTTTTGTAGGCATAGCCCCTAACCTTACTCCCTGGCCAAGTATGCTTATTATATCAGAAAAACTAAACCAAAAAAAATGAAAACAAACAAGAGAACCAAACAACAGCAACGTATTTCTCACTCCATTCATCCTTCCAAACAGAGGTTCACTAACTACTTCATAGCTGGGCATGAGTAGTATAAACCTGTTTTTCTCCTGAGTACATGATTTATCCCTCCTCAGATGGATTTCCAAGATATCTGTAAGGGAAGTGACAAGACAGGAGTCTTGGGAAAGTGCTGCATGCCAGATTTATCTCAGAAAAAAAAAAAAAGCATGTTTAGAATCTAGAGGCTAACCTCAAAGAAATACAAAACCTAAGCATTTTGGCAAATCTTAAGACATGCAATATGTGTCTACCATGTGAAAGATTAACAAAATTTTGTAGGATTTGGACCTTTTGAGTTGTTAATAGAGCTTCTGTCCTCTGCAGCAGCTTCAAACAATTTATCCACATATCTGGGATAAGAATTATGCTAAGGATTTGGATTCATTCATTTGACATTGGGACTAGATCAAGTGCCTAGAAACCCAATCCCTGCATGTCATAAGAAAGCAGTATGATTTTGTTTCCTTCTGTCTCCCATCTCCTTTCTCCCCCCTGGAATTACATGCCAATGCATGTAATAGCTTTCTCTTTAAAACTGAAGGAGAAAATCTATGAAAAAGGTCTGTAGATGACTGCTGCAGTTCAATTCACCCATAAACAGGCCCTGCCTGCACTTCTTGCTTTAATGTCATTTTCTTTCAAGGGCTTGGCTTTTTATTTTATTGGAGATTTATGAAACCTCTTGCTTGTAGTCATTAAAGCTGTGGCCACCTTGCACAGCAGTCTTATCATTTAGCTTTCCTGGATTATTAACTGGGCAAGGCTCTGTATATGGTAATTATATTTTCAATAATGGGACCCACTCAGCACATGTTTAGGTTCCATTTATATTCCTCCCTTCCTTTACATTTCAATGTAAAAGAGTTTGCAAATAGGCGTGCACTGTGACTCAAACCTGGAAAAGGAAGCTTTTATTGTGCCACCAGATGTTCAAAATATCG
>NW_027556086.1:0-21556 GCF_003287225.1 Phascolarctos cinereus | reverse complement strand
TCAATTTATTGCCCACACACTGTTCTGGGTCAAAGTTCCAGGGCACAGAGGAGCTCTTGGGGCTGGTCACAAGAGAGCAGGGGTCCTGGTCACAGTTCCAGGGCCAAGAGGAGTACTGGCACTTTTGGCTGCAGGAGACCAGTGACCTTTTCTTGCTAGAGACCAGAACACAGACCAGGAGAGCAGTGACCATGCCTCTCTCAGAATCACACCACCTTGGAAGCACCAAAAAACTTGCAGACCCCCAGAACTACCTCTGAAAATGTCAGCATGAAAAAGCCTAAAGCTTGGCACAGTGCCTCGCCACCCCAAGGTGAGCAGAACCCAACTTTCACATCAAGTTCAAAGTCAAGAAACAGTCTACAAAGATGAGCAAACCACACACACACACACACACACACACACACACACACACACACAACAGAATTTGACCATTAAAAGTTAATATGGTGACAGGGAAAACCTAGACATAAACTCAGAAGAAGAGAACAATTTAAAAATAGCTACTAAAAAAACTCGAAGAAAAGTGCAAATTGTATGGAAACAAACAAGAGGTCCTAGAAGACTCAAAGAAAGTGATGAGTAGAAGAGGAAAAATTGGGAAAAGAAATGAGAGTAATGCAAGAAAATTATGAAAAGAGAATTAACAGATTAGTAAAAGAGGCACAAAAAATACTAAAAAAAAATACTTTCTAAAACAGAATTGTCCTAATAGTAAAAGAGGCATAAAAACTTACTGAAGAAAAGAACTCCTTAAAAAGCAGAATTGGCCAAAATGGAAAAAGTGGTTCAAAATCTCACTGAAGAAAATAATTGCTTAAAAATGAGACTTGGGGAGCAGCTAGGTGGTGCAGTGGATAGAGCACCAGCCCTGAAGTCAGGAGGAACTGAGTTCACATCCAGCCTCAGACCAAACACTTGACCCTTGCTAGCTGTGTGACCCTGGGCAAGTCACTTAAACCCCAATTGCCTTAAAAAATCCCCCAAATCCCCAAGAAATTAGACATGGGAAAGTCAAAGCTAATGACTCTATAAGATAGTAAGAAATAATAAAACAAAGTCAAAACCATGAAAAAATGGAAGAAAATACGAAATATCTTATCAGAAAAACCTGGAAAATAGATTGTGAGAGAGAATTTAAGAATCATTGGACCGCCTGAAAGCCATAATGAAAGAAAGAGCCCATGGCAAAGAATTGGAAATTGAGGGGATGTCCATCAATTGGGGAATGACTGAACAAGTTGTGGTATATGAATATAATGGAAAATTATTGTTCCATAAGAAATGGTGAGCAGGTGGACTGCAGAAAAACCTGGCATGACTTGCATGAACTGATGTTCAGTGAAGTAAGCAGAACCAGGAGAACACTGTACAGAGTAACAGCAGCATTGTGGGATGACCAGCTTTGTTACACTCAGCTCTTCTGAGCAATGCAATGATCTAAGACAATTCCAAAAGACTCGTGATGGAAAATGTTATCCACATCCAGAGAAAGAACTAAGGAATCTGAATGCAGATTGAAGCATACTATTTTCACTTTTTTGTTGTTATTGTTTTTTATCTTTCTCATGGTTTTCCCCTTTTGTTCTGATTCTTCTTTCACAACATAACGAATGTGAAAGTATGTTTAATATGACATGTATACTCTATATCAGATTGCATGCTGTCTTGCGGAAAAGGGAGTGGAGGGAGGGAGGAGAAATTTAGAACTCAAAATCTTATAAAAGCAAATGTTGAAAACTAAAAATAAATGAATAAATAAATGGATTTTTAAAAAGACTATAAAGCTAAAAATATTTTGTTCAGATATTATATTTTGAGATACCATATCAGATATCATATTTCTCATATCACATCAGAATAACATATCAGATATCATATTTCAAGAAATTATCAAGGAAAACCACCCTCATATCTTAGATCCAGAGGGCAAAAGAGAAATTGATCACCTCCCGAGAAAGATCCCAAAATGAAAACTCCCAGGAATATTATAGCCAAACCCCAGAGCTCCCAGGTCAAAGAGAAAGTGCTTCAAGCAGCAAGAAAGGGACCATTCAAATATCACGGAGCCATAATCAGTACCACACAAGATTTAGTGGCTTTCACGTTAAAGGAGCAGAGGGCTTGGAAAATTATATTCTACAAGGTAAAGGAGCTAGGATTCCAACCAAGAATCACCTACCCAGAAAAACTGAGTATAATCCTGGGGGGTGGGGGTGGAAATGGATATTCAATGAAATAGAGGACTTTCAAGCATTCCTGATGAAAAGGGCAGAGCTGAATAGAAAATTTGACATTCCAACAAACAACTCAAGAGAAGCATA
This sequence comes from Phascolarctos cinereus, assembly GCF_003287225.1. NCBI lineage: Eukaryota > Metazoa > Chordata > Mammalia > Diprotodontia > Phascolarctidae > Phascolarctos > Phascolarctos cinereus. The sequence continues at coordinate 19,232 of NW_027556086.1, read as the reverse complement.
AAAAGGTAAACATGAAAGAGTAATCATTAGGGACTCAACAAAGTTAAACTCTTTGCATCCTTATATGGCAAGATGATAGATGTAACTCCTAAGAACTTTATCATTATCAGGGCACTTAAAAGGAGTTTACATAGACAGAGGGCATGGATATGAGTCAATTATCCTGAATGATCTCTAAAAAAAGGTGAAAGGGAGAGAAAAAGGAGAGGGTCCAGTGGGAGAAGGAGGAAAGGAGAGAGACAATAGAGAATTTTTTTTCACATACAAGAGGCATTCAAGGAAGAGGGATTTTTTTGTTTCGTTTTAGCAATTGGGGTTAAGTGACTTGCCCAGGGTCACACAGCTAGTAAGTGTCAAGTGTTTGGTCTGAGGCCAGATTGGAACTCAGGTCCTCCTGACTTCAGGGCTGGTGCTCTATCCACTGTATCACTTCACTGCCCCTCAAGGAAGAGTTTTTACAAAGGAGGGGGAAATGGTTGGGGCACGCAATGCTTAAATCTCATTTTTATCAGAATTGGTTCAAAAAAGAAAGACTATATATACACACTCAGTTGTATTTACAAGTGTCATGTATCCAATAGGGAAGTAGGAGGGGATAAGGAAGGGGTGGTGGAGGTGATAAATGGGAGGTACCATAAAGGGAGGCAGTAATTAGAAGCAAAATAGACTTTTGAGGAGGGACAGTAGAAAGAGAGAGAGAGAGAGAGAGAGAGAGAGAGAGAGAGAGAGAGAGAGAGAGAGAGAGAGAGAAGAGAATGGAATGGAAGGAAATAACAGTTAGTGATCATTACTGTGAATGTGAATGGGATGAGCTCACCCATAAAATGAAAACAGATAGCAGAATAGATTAGAAATCAGGATTCAACAATATGTTATTTACAAGACACACTTGAAACAGAAAGACACACAAAGGAAAAATAAAGGGATGCAGCCAAATATGCTTGAGCTCAAGTAAAAAAGGCATGGGTAGCAATCTTGATCTCAGACAGTGCAAAAACAAAAATAGACCTAATTAAAAGAGATAAGTGGGAAAGTACATTTTGCTAAAAGGTACCATAGGCAAGGAAGTAATATAAAAAAAATTACAGCAAGTTTCAAGTGTCTCTTGTAAATAACATTTCTTGAATATATACTGAGTATAGAATTAAGTCAAAATTTTAAAAAATGAGAGCCATTCCTCAATTGATAAATGGTCAAAGAATATTAACAGGCAGTTTTCAGAAAAAGAAATCAAAGCTCTCTGTAGTCATGAAAAAAATGTTCAAATCTCTATTGATTAGAGAAAGGCAAATTAAAACAACTCTGAAGTACCACCTCACATCTATCAGAAATGACAAATTTTGGAGGAGATGAGACAAAAATAGGTACATTAATGAATTGTTGGTAGAGTTGGGAACTGCTCCAACTATTCTGAAAAACAATTTGAAACCATACTAAAGGACTATAAAATAGTGCCTACCCTTTCACCCAGCAATACCACAACTAGGTCTGTATCCCAAAGTGATCAAAGTAGAAGTAAAAGGACTTATATGTACAAAAATGTTTACAGCAGCTCTTTTTGTGGAGGCAAAGAATTGGAAATTGAGGGGATGCCCATCAATTTCAGAATGGCTGAACAAATTGTGGCATTTAGCTGTGATGGAATACTATTGTGCTATGGGAAATGATGAGGGGGAATGGTTTCAGAAAAACATGGCAACACCTATATGAGCTCATGAACGTGAAGTGAGAAGAACCGGTGAGATCGCTGTGCCTAGGACTAAATTTAGGCTTGGTAGAAGAAAAATCTCCCTAACCACCACAGATCTTCCAAAGTAGAATGGGCTGCCTTGGGAAGAGAGCGGCTCCTCTCCCTAGAGATCCACCAGCAAAGACTAGTTGACTGCTTGTGGGTCAACACATAGTATAATATAGTCTGGAGGACTATGCTGCCTTGTTGGTGTACTGGATGGAACGCTGGGCCCAGAGTCAGGAAGAACTAAGTTCAAATCTGGCCTCAGTTGGGACCCTGTGCAAGTCGATTAACCTCAGTTTCCCCAATTGTAAAATGATGGTAATAAAAGCACCGACCTTGAAGGGTTATTGTGAAGTAATATTTGCAAAAAGGGCTTAGCATCGTATCTAACACATAGTAGAGACTTTATAAGTGCTCATTCCCTTCCCTACTTGTTGAGTAAGGACAGCTGGGTGGTACAGTGGATAGAGTGCTGGGCATGGAGTGAGGAAGACCTGAATTCAAATCCGGCCTCAGGAACTTACTAGTTGTGTGACCCTGGGCAAGTCACTCAACCTGTTTCTCATTTCCTCATCTATAAAATGAGCTGGAGAAGGACATGAGAAACCACTCGAGTATCTTTCCCAAGAAAATCCCAAATGGGGTCACAGAGAGTCAGACATGACTGAAAATGACTTCACAACAGCAACTTGTTAAGTTATATTGTAAAGCAAATTCTTGTCCAAGTATGGATTACACAAAGTGGCCTCAGAGAGCTCTTCCAACTTTAGGTTGGGTCATTCAGAGGACTAAGATGGGGGTAGATTTGAGAGTTGGGATTGGTGTGGAGCTTTGGATTGTGGCTGGCATTGAAGTTTGGGTTGAAAATTAGAGGTAAGATGTGGGTGATGAGATTAGGGCTGGGGTTGAGGTTGGCATAAAGGCTGGCCTTGATATTGAATATGACAGTTAGGATTGGATTGGGGATGAAAAAGGAAAGTAGAAAAGGCAATCCACATCTGAAATTGAACCACTGGGGAGAAGGATTATTTTTTAAATTTGAAAGTCACTTCAACTTTGCAAAGAAGATTACATCTATCTCTTCCAGTGTTTGCCCAATTAGTGGGAGGGTGTAATCATTACCCTTGGCTGGCTTCTACTTACAACCACATGCAGACATTTTTATGAATACGTCCTAGGTTCTGTGGTCTCAAGTGAAAGGTTAGTGGAGAGAGAACCAAATTCAAAACCTCTCCATACCATATTGATCTGCCTGAAAGATCAGAGTTGACTTTAAGGTTTAAATCCTGTTTCTCCAGAGTAGCAAACCATTTCAAAGGAAATCAGAAGAGGAAAACTCATTCTCACACAGCAATAAATACTGGGGCTGAAATCAGGTCAATTCAGTTCAACAGATCTTTCATAAGCACCTCCTATGACATGTGTAGAAAGCACTCTATCAGGCTCTCTTTGTATAATGAATGGCCTTGTCCCCAAGAGGAAGGAAAATCTTAGGGTTACTTTTTGACCAAGACCAGCTTCTGCCTTTCCCCTAGTTTATTATCTATCAGGGGATAATGGCTAATACCCAGATAACTAGGGAACAGGGACTGAACTCATTAGAAGGTGAACTCCTTTTGGGCATTTTCTTTTTATCCCCCATTCTTAGCACGGTGACTGGTATAATATAACACATACTTGACTGACTGATTTCATTGATCTAGGGAACTCGCATAAAAGGAAACTTCCTCTAGAAATGTAGGCCCACCTGCTCTGAGATAGAGTTATCGGGACAGCTGAGAAATAAAATAACGCTTCCAGGGTCACATAGCAATTAGTGTGTGTCAGAGGTGGGATGTGAACCCAGGTCTTCCTGGCTTGGAGGCTAGCTCTAGCCACTGTACCATACTCCTTCTCTCATAGATAATTCTGATTCCAAAAAATACCCGACTGAGGTTGAAAGAGGTTCATCAATTTGACTAGGGTCACTCAGTGAGGAAGTTTCTGAGGCAGGGTTTGAACTCAGCTCTCCCTAACTCCACTGGCACTGCCTCCTAGGCAAACTAAGGTGAAGTGACTTGCCCAAGGTCACACAACTAGTAAGTGTCTGAGGCTGCTTTTGAACTTAGGTCTTCCTGACTCCAGGCCCAGCACTCCATCCATTGATTCACCTTGCTGTGTGAGAAGGGGGAATCGAAACTCAGGTTTCCCTAGCTCTGAGTCTGGCTTACTCTCCACCACTTCTCTCCCTAAAGGAGAATAAAATAAGGCTGGAAAAGAAGATTTCAGACAGACCAGAGGTCCTGAATTTGAGACTCAGATGGGGCCTGGCACCCATCATGACCAACACAATCCCTGCTATGTACCATATACCATAAGTGGTATCAAACCAGCCTTTACTTGAAGAGCTTTCGTGATGGGGAACTTACTACCTCTCCTGGGGCTCAGCCTTAATTGCTAGGAAGTTTTCCCTGACATCGGATTGAATTCATCCTCTTCTAACTTCTACCTGTGATTCCTAGTTCTGCCCACCCAGACCAAGGAGAACAAATCGAATTTGTCCTTTACATAAAAACACAATCATCATGCCCTCCCTGAATCTTTTCTCTTCCAGTTAAACACCCACTCATTCTTATTAAACAGGAGCTCATCGTTCTGTTTGGTGCCTTTGGACGCTCCCCCAACTTCTCAATGTCATTCTTAAATTGTGGCACCCAGACCAGAACGTGTTCCTCCAGATGAAGCCTGATGAAGGCAGGGTGCTCCCTGTTCCTGGAAGCCAGCGCCCACTCCATGGAGCTCAAAGATTGCATTAGCGCTTTTGACAGTTTCATCATATGACTGATTTATGTTAAGCTTGTGTCCATTAAAGTCCCCATTACTTTTTCCACAGCAACAGCTGTCTAACTATGCCTTCCCCTTTTATACTTAGGAAATTGAGTTTTGGTATCCAAGTGTAGGGCTTTACATTGATTTGTGTTAGATTTTGTGTCATTAGATTCAGCCCAATGATCTAGCCTATCAAAATCTTTTTAGATTCTGATTCTATCATCCAATATGTTAGTTATCTGCCCCCCTCCTTCCAGCCCCAGCCCCATTTTGTGTCATCTGCAAATTTGATGACCATCTCCTCTGTGCCTTTATGCAGATCACTGATTAAAATCAGCCCAGGACAAGCCTGGAACCCTGAGGGATTCTACTAAGGCCAGCTAGGGAGCACAGTTGGTAGGGCCCTGAATCTGGGGTCAGGAGGACTTGCATTTGAATCCAGACTCAGACACTTACTATCTGTGTCAAGTCACTTCATCCCTGTTTGCCTCAGTTTACTCAACTGCAAAATGGAAATAATGATAACACTTCCCTCTCAGTGCTGTTGTATAGACTGAATGTGAATACATTTGTAGAGTACTTAGCACAGTGCCTGGCACATAGTAGGTGCTATATAACTGCTTATGTGTCAGTCGGGTGGTTGAATGGATAAAGTACTGGGTATGGAATCAAGAAGACCTGAGTTCAAATTCTACCTCAGACACTTACACTATTTGACCTAGTCACTTAATTTCTGTTTGCCTTAATCCATGGAAGAAGGAAATGGCAAACCATTCTAGTATCTTTGCCAAGAAAATCCCATGGACAGTATTGGTGTGCTATGTCCCATGGGGTCATGAAGAGTTGGCTATGATTGAACAATAACAAATGCTTATGTCCTCCCTCCCCTGGAGATCTGCCTGGTACCATGTTGGTATTGAACACTAACAGCTAATCTTTGGGTCCAGTCATCCAGTGATTTCTGGATCTAAGTAATTGCTGTTCCACATCTCTCCACCTTCTCCATGAGAATAGTACAAGATTCTTTACTACAAGTTTTGCTAAAACTTAGGAAAATCTTGTCCACAGCATTTCCTCCAAAGAATGAGTAATCCTGTCAAAAGAGACAATGAACTTAATGGGGCCAGTGGTGTTCTGAATGATACCAAGCTGGCTCTTTTGTAATTACCACTTCCTTCTCCACATGTTGGCTAATCTTTTATCATCCACTCTAGAATTTTCCCAGGAATGGAAGCCAAGCTCACCGACCTCTAATTGGAAGACTCTGATGTCATCACTTTCTTGAAAATGTGGACTGCATTGTCCCCTTTCCCACCTTGTAGGCCATTGCCATCTTCCATGATCTTTCAGATATCACTGACGGTGACCTGGCAATCCTATCCACCACTTCTTTCAGCACCAGAAAATATTGTTCACCTGCGCTAGATGGCTCAGTGGACACAGCACTGGGTCTGGAGTTAGGAGACCTGAATTCAAATTTGACCTCAGACACTCCCTAGCTGTGTGACTCTGGGCAAATCACTGAACTTCTGTCTGCCTCATCTGTAGAATGTGAACAATAATAATACCTACATTTCAGAGCTGGTTTGAAGATCAAATGAGATCATATTTGTCAAGCACTTAGCACCGTGCTTCGCACATAGTAGGTGTTTCATAGATGCTGTTTTCCTTTCTTAGTATCTCTGTGCTTATATTAAAGACCAACTTCATGCTAGTCAGAATGGTTCTCTCATTTCTGGTGTGAACCTGAAATGCCTGATTGAAGAGTGTGTTTGCATTTTATCCTGCAGACCACGGGGAGCCACTGAAGAGAGTTCAGAAGTGACGTGGTCGTGCCTTGGTCACAGAAAGATTATTTTGACAGCTAGGTAAGGAATAGATTCAAGAAGAGAGAGCCTTCTTGGAAGAAGAGAGACCACTTAGGAGGCTACTCGGAGAAGTGATACGGACCTGAGAGTTTGGGTGGAAAAAGAGGGGAGTGATTCGAGAGATGCTGTGGAGTTGAAATCGACAGGACTTGGGGATGAATTGGATATCGGGGCTGGAAAGGATGGAGGGAAGAAGAATCTGAGATTCTGAATCAGGTTGGCTGATTGTCCTCAAAAGAAGAAAGGAAGTTTGGAGGAAGGGCAAATTTAGGTGGAAAAGAGGGATTCTGTTTTGGAGGCACTGAATTGGATGCAGCCTGTGGCAGTGGACTGCAGGGTACGGAACATCGATATGGATTTGAGCTCAACTCCCACATCAGATACTTACTAGCTCGATGAATCTGGGCAAGTCACTCTATACTAAAGAAAGTAGCTAGCATTTAGATAGCATTTTAATGTTTGCAAAGCACTTTATGTCATCTCATTTGGCCTCCTAATAACTCTGTGAGGTAGGTACTATGATTATTGTCCCCATTTTGCAGATCAGGAATCTGAGGCTTAGAGAAAGTAAGTAACTTGTCTAGGATTACACAGCTAGTTAATGTCAGGGGCAGTATTTGAACTCAGTCTTCCTGACTCCAAGTCCAGCAATCCATCCACTGTGTCACCTAACTGTATACTTAATCACTCTGGACCTCAATTTCCTCATGCATTAAAGGAAAGAGTGGATATAATGCTCCCTAAAGTCTCTTCAAACCCTAAACATGTCATTCTATGTGCCACAAGGTCACTGAGATAGAAGTATCCAAAGGGCAGTTGGAGATGTCAGATAAGAATTCAGGAGAGAATTTAGTATTGTTACAAGTATAGACTTGAATATCACAGTAAAGAGAAGGGTATTACACACATAACTGATTGGGATCACTGTGACAGAGTGGAGAGAAACAAGGCAAGAAGAAAAGGACCTTGGGGGGAAACCAGCACTTAGGGATTGGAAGATGATTGATGAGTCAGGAAAGGACACTGAGAAGGAGGGAGCAGAAAGACAGAAGAACCAGGATAAGAACATTGTGGAAGCCAAATAGAGGGGAAAGTCTTCATTGGGAGGGTCTGGATAGCAGGGTCAGAAGGCCAAGAGAACAAAGAAATGTGAGGACTAACACAGGACCATGAGATGGTGTCCAGAGCATGTAGCTGTATGTAGCATCTCACTCTTGACTTAGCCCTGAAATGACAAATTACATTTATTCCTGCATCCCTCTAGTCCATCTCCCTGTCTCTGTTTTGGTCTGCCATAAGACAAGCAAGGGCAGCTTTAAGAATAAAGAGGAACCTTTCATCAGTGATGAAACACACCTCAGGCAATCAGGGGACTGACTCTTATGGTGGTATCTGGGTTTTCTACCTGTGACTCCTTCTATTTTACTTTCTGTGCTGGCCAGTGTCTATAAGCCAGTGAGGTTGTGGCCCCTTCACCACTGTCCCTGGTCCTGGTCCAGATTGGCAACATTGCTCCCTCTCTGTAAAATAAAGTGGAGAAGGAAAACACAAACCATTCCAGTAACTTTGCCGAGAAAACCCTGAACTGGGGTCACAAAGAATTGCACACAACTGAAAATGACCGAACAATAAAAAGTTCAGTTTAGGGGTCAATGTAAAATCTGAGAAAATGAAAGTGAAAATCCTAAACTATAAGAGAATAACTCGGGTTGAATTCCATTTAGCAAATATTTATTAAATGTCTGCTGTGTGATACATACTGAGGACACAGAGATAAAAATGAATACTCCATCCTCCTATACACATACACACACATACACATCAGAGCACATGTACTTACACACACACACAGTAAAACATAAGCTTCTTGTAGTGAGCTCTGGCTTCAAATTCAGTACCCTGTTTTATGCGAAGTCCTGCAGGTGAGAAATGACAAGATGAGCCTGAGAAATCCCTCGATATCCACCCCAGCTCAGTGTTATACACACTGTGTGACCTTGACAAACTTTGGTTTCCTCATCTGTAAAACTGAAGCAACTATGATTTGATCATCTACCCTACAGGATAATTGTAAGAAACAAATGAGCTAATGCATAAGAAAACCACGATGTAATAAAAAAACAAAAAAGTGCCACATTGATATTTCTTCTTGTTGCCACAAATGGAAAAGACTTCATTATTTCCCCTTCCTTATGCCAGTGGGCACTGTCCTCCCCTCCCAGCCCCAGACACTCTGGACAGTTGGATAGATGACCTCCTGCTCCTGTAGCAAGTGACCAGGTACTCCAGTTAACTCCCCCTATGCCTACCTTATTCTTTTTCCCTGAACATTGCTCCCAAAGAGTTAATGATTGAGCAGAATCCAACCGATAACCTCTGACCAATCTTTGAAGGGAACGAGCCCCCTATAAAACCAGCCCCTCAGGGCCATGCCAGGCGCCTTCTCTCCAAGCCAGTGTTTTGAGAGAACATCCTTCCACCATGAACTTCTCAGGAAAGTACCAGCTCCAGTCCCAAGAGAATTTTGAAGCCTTCTTGAAGGCTGCTGGTAAGTGCTTAGGAAAACAGCCTTTGGGCATCAAATGTTGGGATCAAAGGGACAGGGGCATTATACTTGTGGTTGCCAGAAGGGATGAACTTAAAATACTAACAGGGAATCTGCAGCAAGTGAAATAATCCAACTAGTGAGGCTCTGGGCAGGCATTCGGGAGCTTGGGTTGGGTGTCAGGGTGAAGAACAACAGAATGAGGAGTCAGATCTGAATGTGAGCCTTGGCTCTGCTCTTAATTCATTCGGTGACATGGATTGCATCATCTCACTGCTCTCAATGTTGGCTTCCTCATCTGGAAAATGGGGATAATAATACTCCCTACCTCCCAGGGCTGTCAGGAGACCCAAATGAGATCCTTTGGCTCTTAGATGCCTTCTAGGTCTGAATGTCTGTTGTATGAACTAGGTCTACCTGATGACATCATACAGAAGAGAAAGGATACCAGGGGAATGTCCGAAATTGTACAAAATGGAAATCACTTCAAGTTCATCGTTAACAACGATAACCAAATCCAGGTGAACGAATTCACCCTGGGGGAGGAGTGTGAGCTGACCGCTCCCACTGGAGAAAAGGTCAAGGTAAGAATATAACTTAATTCAATTTAGGGGCATGTATTCATTAAGGTGCCGCGTATTAGCCTCTGGGCTAAGCCCTGGAGGAGATGCAAAGATTAGCTAAAACTTGGTCCATAACCCCTGGAGTAAGCTAGCAGCCTGCTAGGGAGATAAGACACAAACATATCTCTGTTGGCCAACGTGTTGCAAGATAGGTAGATTAGATGAAAAGCAGTCTGGTGGAATATGGTATAGAGGACCAGCCAGGAAGCAGTGCCTCCAGCCCATGCTGGCTGTGTTCAGTAGCTGACTTGTCTCCTTCATAACCCAGCCCCCTCCTACATTTTCAGTCTTCTCACACCTTACTCCCTGATACATACTCTGCCATCCAGTGACCCTGGCTTCCCAGCTGTTCATGAAACGAGACCCTCCATCTCTCAGCTCCAGCATTCTCCCTGTCTATCCCCCATGTCTGGAATGCTCTCACTCCTCCGCTCAGACTGCTGACTCTGCTGGCTTCCTTAAAGTCCCAACTGTAATCTCCCCCCACTCTTCTACAAGAAACCTTCCCCAACAGCGCAGATTTTCACAATCTAGCCAATAACCCACAGATGCTCAGCTTCCTTAAAACTGTAATATGGCGAATCTTCAATCAACCTTGTCTTTGGCTGAAAAAAAAACAGACAACTTTCCCCAACCGCTTAGTTCTAGGGCCTTCCCTCTGTTAATTATTTCTCACTTATCCAGTCTATGACTTGTTTGTACCTGTTTGCTTATTGTTTCCCCGGTTAGATTGTAAGCTCCTTGAGGGCAGGGACTGTCTTCAGTACTTAGTACAATGTGACACATCTTAGACGGTTAATAAATATTTATTGACTGACTCACAGACAGCAAAAGGAAGAGAAGAGAAAAGGGGAGAGGAGGAAAAGTAAGGAAAGGGCTAAGAGAACTAGAAAACAATCCAGCCAGTGAAGTATAGAAACAAGAAGTTCTGCAGGGAATCTGGCTTGGCACTTACTCAGGGGTGTGCTGGAGCCAGCTGAAACCGGCAGGAGATGCCATCCATTGTTAAATTTTAAGTGTGAGCATTTACCCCTCAGAAAATAGTAAACACTACAAATCAAGGACTGATTTATTGTTTTATTGATTGCCTACTTTAAAGTGATGGAGAAAGTGTTAACACTGCAAATAATACTCAAATGTTAATACTACAGATTATAATGGAAATTTGTGTGTACATTTTTTCCCTCCAGAAAACCAGTTGTTGCACATTTACCAGTGCATCCCTGGCTCACCCCCAGTCCCTAGGGCTTGCCAGAGCTAACTCTTCTGTCTCCCTACAGGGTGTAGTGAATCTAGAAGGAGGTAACAAGCTGGTAACAATTTTGAAAGCAATGAAGTCTGTCACTGAACTGAATGGAGATATACTCACCACTGTAAGTGATCAGGTGTTTCTCTTCCTGCTTGGTTGTGGGGGATGGATCCAAAAAGCATTTGGAGAACATATACTAGGTGTCAAGTACTGGGGCTGCCAATAGAATAAGGGAGGCAGTGCCTGCTCTCAAAGAGGAGGGAAGAGGGGATGAGGGAAAGACAGGTGAGGGGATGGAGGACAGTAGAGAAGAGGGAGAAAAGAGGGGAGGAGAGAAAAACATGGAGGACAGCAGGGATGGAGGAGGGAAGGGGAGGAGGTATTGCCCAACACCCTGAGTAAAGAAGCATGTAACCTTTATGGCAGACTCCCAGGGAGTTGGGTGGGTGACCCCTAATGCTCCTTTCAGCTAAAAATCCATGATCCTATCATCCCTTCACCCCCAGTCACCTAATCCTCTACCCATTCCTGCTAATCCCCCTTCAGGCATTAAACCCTTTTCCAGCTGGCATCTCTGTCATCCTTACACTGTGAACCTTGCTGGGAATATTTATATTTTTAAATGGGGCCCTCGAAGACCCCAAAGACAGCCCTCCCCAGGGTTCCCTCAGGAGGCATGGACAATCCAAACAAAAACCCAGAAAGATTGCCAAACCTATCTCTAGTATATCTAACATACAAGAGTCATTGATGGGTATCACATGCTGATATACTGCAAGACATTCCAGGAAAGATTAACACTGGATTTCTTCTTGGCTTTCAGACCTTTACCTTGGGTGATGTTGTCTGCAAGAGAATCAGTAAGAGAATTTAGACATGTCTGCTTTCCATTTATTTTTACTGTGTGAAATTGGTACAATAAAATGTGGCTTGTTAAAAAAATCTGTCTTTTGAATGACTTTACAAGCATATGTTTATTCAAGGTTTTAGTGATGCCTTTTATTCTTACATCACAACCATTTCTGAATTCACTGCACCTGCCCCCCACCCCCAATGAGCCTCACCTTACAACAAAGAAAAGCAGGCAAGCAAAACCAAACAACAAAGTGACTCCATTTGCTAGTATATACACCCTTCTGCACCCATTGTTACCCACCTCTCCAAGGAATGGAGGGAGCCAGAAAAAGTGAATAGTTTGAAAGATTTTTGCAGATTATCATTCACCTAGAAAGAAATGGTGCTCACTTTGGCCTTGATGGAATAAGTTGTTACCTTGTAGGGTGATTTTAGGGGGCTTGTGACTCATGTCCCCCCATTCCTCACCAACACCCCCACAAGCACCATTATTTCTATTTCCCTAATTCTGTACCTAAAATGCCTAGGTAAGAAACATACCTTTAGATCAAAGTATTTTGAGTCCAAAAGCTCTTGGTTACAATGTGTGTATGTGTGTGTGTAGGTGTGTGTGTATGTGTTTTAAATGAGAAGGGTATTTTTTAGACCAGCTATGTAGAATAGGACCTTGAAGACACCAGCTGAAGGACCCATTTTTCTAGTAAACAATGAGGAAGATTTGGGTTATGAAGCTCACATCTGAGAGGGGAAGCCTAATTGAGGAGCACAGCCTTAACTTCGGCAAGGCAAGGGCCTGGTCCCAGGATTTAAAAGGACAACATGCAGTCAGCTCTGACAATCCTTTGGCTGCATGAGAACCACAGAGATGTAACCTGACTTACAGAATCACAGAATTTCAGGGGTGGAAGGAATTTCAGAGGCCATCTAGTCCAAATCATAGCTGAAGAAGAAGATTCCCTCTACATCACACCTGATAAATGATCATCCATAATTTGCATGAAGACCTCCAGTGAGAAAGAATCTGCTACCTTCAAAGCAACCATGTCTCTGTTTCAGGCAGCTGGTGATGTAATGCTTAGGGTACTTGGCCTGGAGTTAGGAAAACCTGAGTACAAATCTTGTCTCAGATACTTCTTAGCTGTGTGACCCTGGGCGAGTCACTTTGCCTCAGTTTCCTCATCTGTAAAGTGGGTTTGATAATAATAGCACCTGCCTCCCAGAATTGCTGTAAGGATCACATCAGACCATTTGTAAAGTTAGCAAGTGTCTGGCACTATATAAATGCTTATTCCTATCCTCTTTTGGATTGCTCTAACAGGCATTTTTTTCTTACATCAGAAAGAAACAAGAATAATCTGTGAAATTTGGAAGCTATGATATGGTTGGCTTGGGTAACCTCCTTCTCTCTTCTATCTTCCCCACCATCCTATGTGGCAGCTTCCTCAGAGTAACAACAATAACAATAATAACAACTAATATTTATATTATACTGTGAGGTTTGCAAAACTCTCTCAGGAGGTAGGTGCTATTACGATCCCCATTTCACAGATGAAGAAACTGAGACACTGAGAGGTTAAGTGAATTGACCAGGGTCATACAGTGTCTGAAGCTAGATTTGAACTCAGTCCTTCCTGACTCCAGGTTCTGCATTCTAAACACTGCACCACTTTGCTTGGGTGCCTCAGTGCCTCAGGTTTGTTGCATAGACAGAGTTTTGTACCTCTTATGCCAGACTGTTGGTTTCCATTCCAATTCTTTCTTCCCTAATTGCCATTTCTTTTCCATTTTTTTCTAGTGTTCTCATTTCATGTATAAAAACATTTCAACTCTTAAGAACAACAATAGCAGCAACAATAACTCTGCTTCCTCTCTTCGGGGTATTCTAGTTGAATTTGTACCTAAGCAGTACTTTTCTTTGGGGCTTTGCTGGTAAATGTTTGAGTCATTCTCTTCTTCTAGGTTTGTGCCTTAAGTACCCTTGTCATCATAACAGCGGTTTTGGGTGGGGTTCCTTTTTTTGTTGTTTACTTATTTTTCCAGACTATTTTCTGATTTCAGACTCTAAGTCAGGCCCAGGCTCTGCAAAATTCTAAACAGAAGATCCGGGCTGGTTCTGTTGCTGCTTCCTTGGGGTATGGAGTGTTATATAATTCCAGACTCTCAGGGATGACTCAGGATGGGGACCTGCAAACTTTCAATGCCCCAAAGTAGAGCCCTCAGATTCCAAATCTAGAATTTCTACAGTCACTAACTCTCTCAGCCCTGAGGTTCTGAGAGCAGTTTGCCCATCCCTCTTCCCATAATCAGGTTGGGACCATTGTCATTTTCTCAGGAATCTTCCTATGAGGAAGTCTACCTTTTTGTTTGCCTTGGCTGAACACAGAAAGCAGCAAAGTCTATTCACCTCAAAATGAGAGTGGTCATGGAAAATGGGTACAGACTCTTCTTTCAGAGCTCCAAAGTTAGGTGCCAAGTTAAAGAGACATTTCATTTAAGACAGTAAAGAGGGTTGGGGAAATTACCTGGTCAAGCACCAATAGACTTTTGGAGTGGGAAAATTAGGGACAAGGAAGGAAGGAAGAAGGGAAGAAAGAAAAAGAAAGTAAGAAAGAAAATAGATCTTCAAGAAGGATATTTTAAAAATTCAGTGCAGATGTTGCATTGAAATTGATAGTTAAAGCAAGATTGATAAGGGTTTCTCATTCAGGTAAAACTTCAGCCTGAAAACTAAAGCATGATCCTAATATTATTATGTAATATGTAGAGGGCAGCTAGATGGTGCAGGAGACAGAGTGCCACGCTTGGAATCTAGAAAACCTCAGTTCAAATCTGGCCTCAGGCACTAGTTATGTGACCCTGGGCAAGTCACTTAACTCTATTTGCCTCAGTTTCCTCATTTGTAAAATGAGCTAGAGAAGGAAATGGCAAACGACTCCAGTGTCTTTGCCAAGAGAACCTGAAAAGGTATCACAAAGAGTTGGACAACCCTGAAAAATGAATGAACAAAAGAAAAGGTTAAAAGAAGCAAGAGTTGGGGAGGGGAGAGTCTCAACTTGCTTCCATATAGGTATACCAGGACTTGAACTCAGGTCTTTGCCTGCAAATGTAGTACTCTTACCATTCACCTCAGAGGCCATCTAGTTCAGTCTGTCCCTGAACAAGAATTCCCTCTAAATCACAACCAACAAGTAGTTATCCAGCCTTTTTTTTTTTGGTAGAATTCTCCTGAGGGGAGAGCCCACTACCTCCAGAAGCAGCACGTTCCACTTTTGGACATTTCTAGTTATTAGGAAGCTTTAAAAACTGTCTCTTTGCAGTTGCTGCTGACCAGTCCTAGTTTTGCCCCTGAAACCAGAGAGAACAAATCTAATACTTTCTCCATATGATAGACCTCCAAATACTTGAAGACTGCTATCATGCCCTGTCCCAAGTCTTCTCTTCTCCAGGCTAAACATCCCCAGCTCTTCAGGAAATCCTGAGATGATGTAGACTTGGTCTTTCACCATCTGGTGGCCCTTCTCTGGTCATTATTCCCTAGCATCAGTATGGGTCCTCAAATGTGGACCTAAAATGTAGGTCCTCAAAATGAACACAGTCTTCCAGAGATGATCTGACAGGAGCCAAAAAACTCTCATTTCTCTAGGCTTGCATTTCTGTGTGCCCCCACCTAGCTTCCCAGAACTGAGGGAAAGAAGGATCCAACCTCTAGAGGTCGCTGCATGTGACATTATTGGACTAGTTAGGCATAGGGAGCTCATGCAAGGCTATTCCTTTATAAAATGTGAACATCTCTCTATCTCTCTTTGTATCGCTATCTCTGTCTTTCTGTCTCTCTGTCTCTGTCTCTCTGCTCTCAAATCCATAGCCTTCTATGGTAGCATGATTCTTGAATCTGCTTGCAGCCCCAATCTTGAATGACTGCATCTCTGCACCTTTGCCTACTGGAAGACAGCATGTGTCTTTGTTTCCTCAATTGCCCCTCAAATTCTCTCAAACTGACTCTCCAGATGGTGAATGGGATGTCTGTTTCTGGTTGAGCAGTCCTGTTTTCAGTGATTTGGTCATGATTGGTCAATGAGTTAAGGAGAAAGACTCCACTCCTTCCCCTTGCTGCCGTCTAGTAGTGGTACAATGATCTTCTCCACAACTGCCTCAAACTGGCAAACTCAGGTTAGCTAAATAAAGCCTCCAAGAGTATGGCCAATCTTCAGCCAAAGTCTATGTCATTTTCCCTCCCGACTCAATCAAAGATGGATATTCATATTCCATGAATAGATAAAAGAGCGTGATTAACTCCTAAGACTACATGACTGGAGATGGAAGGGGCTAAGGAGGAAAAAGAAAAGGAAATCAAATCTGACCTCCTTATGTGTCCAACGTACAGCTTATTAATAACAATAGCTAGCATTTTTATAGCACTTTAAAATCTACAAAATGCTTTGCAGATATTATCTCATTTTATCCTAACGACCCTGGGGGTAGGTGGTATTACCATCTCCATTTTACAGATGAGGAAACTGAGCCAGACAGAGGTTAAATGACTTGCCCAGGGTTACACTACGAAGTTTTGAGGCCAGATTTGAATTCAAGTCTTCCTGACTCCAGCTCCAGCTCTCTATCCATGGTGCTACCCATTTGCCTCATGATTTTTTAGGGAATCTATCAACTCATATCATATCAAAATGTGCATGAAGTATCAAAATGCAACAGTGGGGGTTGGTCATGACACATCAATAATATTTTATGAACTGGCACTAATTCAATAGAATGCAAGCTCCTTGAAGGCAAGAATACATTTTTGTTTTTGTCTTTGTATCTCCAGCACTCAGTAAGTACCTAGCACACATCAGGCTCTTGATAAATGACAATCAAATGGGAAGACTCGCAGTGACTCTGAAACCAAAGTCCCTTAAATCCTCAATGTATGACCCTCATCTGTAAAATGAGGAGTTTGAACTCAGGGACCTGCAAGGTTCATTTGAGTAACTAGATGCAGATCTAGGATCTAACGCTCTTCTTATGTGAGGTAAGCACTTCAAACTTCCTCAGGCTGATGCATATGAAAAGAGTTGGCTGATATTTTGTAAGCTGGCAGTCCCAGTTGGCAAGGCTTTGCTTGGTACCAAAGTCTGATGTTAGCTCCCACAGCTCTCATCACACACAGTCTGAGGAATGGAGGGATGGAGGGAGGAGTGAGAAGGAGAGGGAAGGAAATGTATCAGAGACATCCTTCTTATACTTTCACTATAAAATGGAACAATTTGTGCGTTTGGGGAATATAACAGAGTAAAGCATTGCCTGAAGGGAGGCTTCTCACATATATATCAAAAATCACACTAGCCACGCTAAATAAATGAATAAGCAAATAAAAGAATAAATGGACAATTAAATAAATAATTCATAGGTAGCCTTTCTATGGTGTTTTAAGACTTGCCAAATGCTTTACAAATATGACCACATTTTATCCTCACAAGAAGTCTGGGAGGGATGTATTATTATTATCCCCATTTTACAGATGAGGAAACTGAAGTAAGTTGCTCAGAGTCACATAAGTAGTAAGTGTCAGAGGCAGGATCTGAACTCTGGTCTTCTGGACTCCAGGTCCAGTGTGCCATTCACTACACCACCTAGCTGAATGAAGAGATTTGCTAAAAATCTACACGAAAAGGTGTAGTTTACTTAACAATGAAATAAACAAAACGGAGTTCTGACACAAGAAAAGCATTTTAGGATCAACTAACTGGCAAAAGCATATTGGATTTGGAGTCAAAGACTCCGGAAAGAAGCCAAGCAGACTGAATTTTGTCCATCTCCAACAATGAAAGTCAATTAAGCACAAGATATCAATGGACAGTCCATTATCGGTAAGGTGGCCATGCAGCTACAATCCCAACGGCATGCCATGAGCATCCGGTACCGACAAAAGTTTGGGTTCTCTTTGGCACCATCAGATAACAAGCATTAAAACAGGAGTGTATAGAAGCAGCCAGGTGGCGCAGTGGATAGAGCACTGGCTCTGGAGTCAGAAGGACCGGAATTCAAATCTAGCCTCAGACTAGACACTTGACATGTACTAGCTGTGTGACCCTGGGCAAGTCACTTAACCCCAATAAAATAAAATACTAGTGTATGGATTCAGCACAATAACAACAGTTAAACAGTTGGTTGGTCAGTCAATAAAGTAAGTGCAGCTAGGTGGCACAGTGGATAGAGTGCCGGGCCTGGCATCAGGAAGATCTGAGTTCAGATTTGGCCATACTAGCTGTGTGACCCTGGGCAAGTCACTTCACCCTGTTTGCCTCAGTTTCCTCCTCTGTAAAATGAGCTGGAGAAGAAAATGGCAATCCACTCCAAAATCTCTGCCAAGAAAACCCCAAAGGGATCACAAAGAGTCAGACATGACTGAACAACCACAATAACAAAACATTGATTTAGCATCTATTACGTGTCAAAGACTGTGCTAAGTGCTGAGATAGGAGGGAAGGCAAAATGGGAAGCAAAGCACTTCCTAAAAAGAAAAGAAACATTTCAAACATAGCATGCAAAACAAAATACAACTGTAAAGATAACTGCAGTGGGGAGAATCCGTGTATTAAAACAGGAGATAAAAGTGTGCCTTAGCCCAGTGTTGGGCACAAAATAGGCATTTAATAAATATTTATTGATTGACTGATTGCTTCAAGAGGAAATTGCACACCATCAATGAGGAAAGAATCTGACAAAATTTAAAATTACATCAAAAAGAAAATCACTGTGTAATAATCATCCTCAAGAATACCCAGTTAAACTAAATTCAACTTTAAATTCAAGGTGTAAAGGAAAAAAATCAGTTAACATAAAATGTTTTAAAATTAAGAAACATAGTACAAGTACATAAAATTCACACAGCAGTAATGATGGAAATTCTATTTTATTTAGAAGAAGCAAAAGAAATAGAATTGAAATAATTCCTAAACTCCCAAAACAGAAAAAAAAAATTAATAAAATTCTCAGGCATAATCTCTACTTATAATCTCCAGGTATAGATGGGGAACAAAATTAGCCAAGTTCTCATCCTTCCCTAACTCCTCATTCTGCTGGGTTGTCCTACAGGCATGACCTTCCCCTTGATCAATTACAGGACCTCCATCCTCCTCCATCCTCCTCCTCCATCCTCCTCCTCCTCCTCCTCCTCCTCCTCCTCCTGCTCCTCCTCCTCCTTCTTCTCCTTCTCCTTCTCCTCCTTCTCCTCCTCCTCTTCTTCCTCCTCTTCCTCCCTTCCTCCTCCTCCTCCTCCATCCTCCTCCTCCTGCTCTTCCTCTCCTCCTTCTCCTCCTCCTCCTCCTCTTCCTCCTGCTCCTCCTCCTCTTCTTCTTCTCTTCTCCTTCTCCTCCTTCCCTCCTCCTCCTCCTCTCCTCCTCCTCTTCCTCCTCCTCCTCCTCTCCTCCTCCTCCTCCTCCTCTTCCTCCTCCTCCTCTTCTCCTCTCTCCTCCTCCTCTCCTCTCCTCCTCTTCCTCCTCTCCTCCTCCTCTTCTTCTTCTCCTTCTCCTTCTCTCCTTCCTCCTCCTCC
>NW_027556085.1:0-21566 GCF_003287225.1 Phascolarctos cinereus | reverse complement strand
TCCTAACTGCCTTCAGATCCTAGCTAAAATCCCACCTTCTACAAGAAAATCTCTCCAGATAAGCCTGACTTCTAGTACAAGTAGGAGATGATGTGGGGGATAGAGACCTGACCCCTGGAATTGGGAATCTTTGACTTCAAACTTAGTCTCATTTCCTGTGTGACCTGGAGCAAATCACTTAACCTATATATTTACTTCCAATTCTTCATCTGTAAATGGGTGTAACAGTACATACCTCCCAGGATGTGGGGGAGGAGCAAATGGAGATATATTTGTAAAGACCCTGGCAAATTGCCAGTGATATATAAATGCCCACTGTCATTATTGGTGCTTTCCTCTGCTGATAATTTCCAATTTCTCCTAAGTTTATTTGTACATAAGTGTTTTCCTCCCTTCAACCCTCATTATGCTAGGCGCTCTTCCAGGGCTGGGAGTGTACCCAGGGTTTAGGTCAGTGCCTGGCACATATTAGATTGCTTCATAAATGCATGCTAGCTGTTGTTTTCGCATTTTTGTTTTAGAGTAACATAGGCATGAAGGGGTGTCCTCACTGGGGTTGTACACCGAACTCGGGAGCTCCTGTACCTGGCCCTGTCCTACTGGACAGAAGAAAGGCCCAGCCAGATTTAGCTCCTTGCCTTCCACGACTTCAAGCTCAGGGCCCAGAAAGAATAAGTGATGTTAAAGTTCAGAGATTAAGACTCAGAGGATGTGAGGAGAACCTTCAGGACACTTGGGACAATTGACGTCATGCAAATGACTCCTTTAAGTCCCAAAAGCTTAGCAGAGAGCCTGCCAAGTAGCAAGAACTCTACAAATACTTACTGTTTCAAGAAATGCTTCCTCCTTCAGAAAAATGAAGAAGCGAGGGAGGAAAATCAACAGCCGAGCCAGCCAGGAGTCGAACCTGGAAGTTTCTGATCCGTAGTCAGACGCGTTCTGCATTGCGCCACTGGCGCCGGGTATTCTGTTGAGTGGTCATGAGGGGGCTGATGAATGTAAAGTCTGGGCCTTTGGGCCCACTGGTTCTGCCCGCCCTACACCCGAGGCCACGCCCCGCACAAAGCAGAGTCAGCACCGCGATCAGGGCCACGCGCCTAGGCCCAGCCTCTTGTTCCCCTCAAACTCTCTCTAGGTCCTGTATTCCGATACCGAGGCTCCCCGTGCAATCCACGATCCTGCTCAGAGGACGCAGGACCGGAATCGCCTGGATCTGGACCCCGGCCCTGGCCGACTCTAACCCTGACACTAACCCATCCCCCTCCTCCTTAACAGACTCAGCTGTGGGGTGTCACGGGCCGCTGGACGACGCCGGGGCTCCCTTGGATCAGGACTCTCATGGGTCCTGCCTAGCCTCTGGCTCCCTGACTCCAAGCCCACACCCAGCTAGAGGACTATCCACCGCGAAGCCTAGGCCGGTCCCTTCCCCTACTCCGGCCAGACCCAGAAAGGAAGAGGGTATCCGTACAGGAAGGGCCCCAGCCTCCGCCGGGTCGCCAGCTCCTCTAGAGCCCGACGGAGGGGCCAGGGTCTGTTTCCCCTGCAGGCATGGCCCCCCCTCCGAGGCCGGGAGCCGGCCCGTGGACCACGGGGTGACCCATACAACTCCCAGGCGAGCTTACCTCCTTGTAACGCCAACAGAACCGGCTCCTGCCGCGGGGCCAAGGCTCAGTTGTTTACGGAGCGTCCCCATTTAGGGTTTTCTTGGCCAAGATACTGGAGTGGTGTGCCGTTTCTCCAGCCTCCAGGCCCTACATTCTAACCTCTGCTCGCATTAGACATCCCGGAGGGCCTCCGACAGGAGGAGGTGGTAGTTGGAGGGACTTCCCTCCTCTCCTACAGCGCGCGTTTAGGGAGCCTTCCCGGATCTGTCCACCACCGTGCAGACCTGAGCCCCAAGAGAGCCCAGAAGGCCATCCACGGCCAGACAGGTCGTTCTGGGGGTGCTGAGGGACCACACCAGCCCCCTTCCCACTCATTGCTTCGGGGATTCTTCTTTCTTTGGGGCTCATTTATTCCGATTTCGGTTCTGTCTGACGCTTTAAAATTCCCTCTCCCCTCACCCACCCCCCCCCCCCCCCCCAGCCAGGACCACTGAGCCGGAGACGCCGTGGGTCCGACACGCCTCCTCCTCTTCTCTAGGACTCCTGGGCTCACTGTCTTTTTCTCGTCCCCTTTCCCCTCTGTTTCTATCGTTGTGTCTCCTTTGCAAGCTCTTGTCCCCTCATCCCCAGCACTTAGTAAGCGCCCACTGTGTGCCAAGCCCCGGACTGGGAGCAGACACAAGCCCGGCCTCCCGGAACTTCTCTTCTGTCTGAGGAGAGGCTTACAGCGTGAGAAGTACATCCTTAGTGGGCCCAGAGCGAGGACAAAGCCACCACGGCGGGAGGTGGCAGGACAGGAGCTCGGGGGACTCGGGGAGCCTCGAGCGGGGCGTGCTCGGGAGGCCGAGGACAAGACAGAGGGCCTGGGAAGGGTAAAGACTTTCAGCTGTCAGGATGGCCGAGTGGTCTAAAGGGCCAGATTCAAGCGTAAGCTTTTCCCTGTGTTGGAGAGCCTTCTGGTCTCCATCTGGAGGCGTGGTTTCGAATCCCACTCATGACAGTTTTGTTTTTGGCGCGGGGCCTGCCACGGCGTACCGACCCTCCCTCGCTGGGGATAGGGCGGCCTCTCTTCCCTTCCTGCTACGGCTAGCCCCAAGCCACCCTCAGTGCGCTGGGGCGGCGGCTCGCTGTCCCAGCCCTTCGCCGGGATCCTCGGCCGTGCGCCCCCCAGGCCTGAGGCGGGATCTCCCTGCACGGCTCCGCCGAACCTCCTCCTGGCTCCGAGGTGGCTGCAGCCACTTCCACTTCCTCCTCCCAAGCCCCAGCCTAGGGGTCCTCCAACGGTCCTACAGGGTATTGAGTTCGGGCGCCGATGCACACCTACTTCGGCAAAGCTAACTTTGACGTCATCTAGAGCACCAATGGGTGCCAGTTGTCGCCTCTGTTGCCGTGAGGACGAGCGACCCCAACCCAGTAAACTCAAACCCGGGAGGGTTGTGAATCTTATCCGTGGGGCAGCCCGCGCCTTGGGGACTTCCTGGGAGCTCCAGGGACTGGGGTCCGAGGCAGAAGCAGCCGCTTTTGGTCCCCCACAGCACATCACTGTGGGTGATGGTGAACGGGTCAGTCTCGGGCTGGGTGACACGGGCGGTGTGGCGGCGAAAAGAGTGGGGTGAGCGGTTGGATTTTTTTTTCAGAGAACCAGCCCTCCTCCTCCGAAGGAAGGAAGGAAGGAAGGAAGGAAGGAAGGAAGGAAGGAAGGAAGGAAGGAAGGAAGGAAGGAAGGAAGGAAGGAAGGAAGGAAAAGAAAGAGAAAGAAAAGAAAGAAAAAGAGACAGGCTTGATACTGTCCTGGGGCTCCTTCTCCATGTTCTAAACACTGGGTCCGGGGGTTAGTCACTATCCTTGACTCTTTGCTATTGTTACGGCGCATTTAGAGTTAGGCTCTGCCCCTCTCCCTCCACATTAGTTCGAAGTGGGTTTCGTTCAAGAGACTCTTCCCCTCACCCCTTCCTCATTTGTATAGATTTCTGTTTACATCCCCCCCCACAATTATAGGAGATAACGCCTCCCCAATTTTACCTCAATCCCAAGCGCTCCGTCAAATTAGGGTCCTTCTCTGACTCTGCAGACACCACTGTTCTTTGCGGGGGGGGGCACTTGAAGCCACCTCTCTGCCTCATTAGAATGCAACACTTTATCCCCGTAAAGTCTTTCCAGTTGCTCGCTCTTATTGACCTTGGGCTCTTTAATCCCGCTTGTATTTCAAAGTTTCTCCACAATTCCAGTCTTTGAATTACGGCTGCTTGAAAGTCTCTAATTTCATTAAAAGTCCACTTGCTACCCCTACCCCAATGTAGGGTTATACTCCGTTTGAGTTTAAGGCCTATCTTTTGCCTTTTGGAATACCGTATTCCAGCTTCCCAGGCCGCTCCTTTATGACGGTGACCGCTAAGTCTTGTGTGATCTGACTGTGGCTCCTGGGGACTTAAATTCCTTTTTTTACTGAAGAAGAGAATTAGCTTTTATTAAGCACCTACTGGGTGTCAGGCACTTTCTAAATATTATCTCATTTGATCCTCAAAACAACCCTGGGAGGTACATGCTGTTATTATACCCATTTTCCAAATGAGGAAAATGAGGCAGAAAGGTAAAGTGACCTGCCTAGGGTCTCTCATCTAGTGTTCCGGGTCAAATTTGAACAGAGGTCTTCCTGACTTCAGGGCTGGCTCAGATGTTTAAAGTACTTTCTCTTTCCCCAGCAAGCTCTAGATTTTGTCTGTAATGTTCCTGTGTATTTTCATTTTGATTATTCTATCTTTTTCTCTTCTAATATTTTTTTATTTATTTTGTTAAATTACATGCAAAAAAATTAACATTCGTTTTAAAAAATTTTTGAGTTCTAAATTCTCTCCTTCCTTCCTTTCCCTTCTCCATAGAGAAGGAAAACAACATGATATTAATCATTCCTGCAGCAAAACACATTTCAGTATTAGCCTTGTTGCAAAAACAACAACAACAATACATACACACACACACACACACACACACACACACACAAACAAGAAAACAAAGCTGATCTTTTTTTTTTAAGTATATACTTCAATCTGCACTCAGAGTTCCTCAATTCTCTCTCTGGAGGTGAGCAGCATTTTTCATCAGGTGTCCCTTAAAATTATCTTGGCTCATTGCCTTGATCAGAGTGGCTAATTGACATTGCTGTTACTGTGTACAATGTTCTCCTGGTTCTGCTCACTTCACTTTCCATCAGCTCATATAGTTCTTCCCAGGTTTTTCTGAACCCATTCCCCTCCTTATTTCTTATAGCACAATCACTCCATCACAATCACATACCACAACTTGTTAAACCATTCCCCAATCGATGGTCATCCTCTCAATTTCCTTATTTTGCCACCAGAAAAAGAGCTGCTTTAAATATTTTTGTAAATGTGAGTCCTTTTCCTTTTCCTTTGATCTCTTTTAGGGAATAGACCTAGTAGTGGTACTTCTGGGTCATACATGCATACATATATGCACAGTTTTATAGCCCTTTGGGCATAGTTCCAAGTGACTCCAGAATGGCTGGACCAGTTTCCAACTCCAACAACAGTGCATTACTGACCCAATTTTTCCACATCCCCTATAGTATTTATCATTTCTCTTTTCTGTTGAGGTTTCTTTCTTTCTTTAGTTAAAAAAAATGTTTTTGTTATTTTGAGATTAAGCTGTCTCCCTCCCCCGCACTACAGGAGGCCACCATTTGACACAGATATATGAATGTGAAACCAAACAACACGTATTTCCATATATCTGTTATTTTTCTGGAGGTGAATAGCATCTTCCTTCATAAGTCCTTTGTAATTGATTTGATTATAACACTCAGAAAAACTTGATCATTCACAGTTATTCTTCAAACATGTTACTGTATACAATATTCTCTAGGTTTTACTTATTTCATTCTTGATAATTTTATGCAAGTCTTTCTTTTTCTTCTTCTAAAATCAACCTGCCCATCATTTCTTACAGCACAGTAGTATTCTATCATGATTGTAAAACACAACTTGTTCAGTCATTCCCCAATTGATGGGCACCCCTCAGTTTCTAGTTCTTTGCCACCACAAAGAGAGCTGCGACAAAATTTTAGAACATATAGGTTCTTTTTACTTTTTTCCTGTTCACCTTGGGAAACAGACCTAATAGTGTTGTTGCTGGGTCAAAGGAATACACAGTTTTGTAACTCTTTGGGCATAATTCCAAATTGTTCTCCAAAATAGTTGAATCAGTTCACAGTTCCACCAACACTATATTAGTGTCCTAATTTTTCCACATCCCCTCCAACTTTTCATTTTCCTCTTCAATCATTTTAGCCAATCTGATAAGTGTGAAGTGGTGCCTCAGAGTTGTTTTAATTGCATTTCTCTAATCAATAATTCAGAGCATTTTTTATGTAATTATATGTACCTTAGATTTCTTCTTCCAAAAACTGCCTGTTCATACCTTTTTAATGGGGGAATGACTCATATTCTCTTAAATCTAACCTAGTTAACTATATATTTGAGATATGAGACCTTTATCTGAGAAACTAGCTATAAAAATTTTGTCCAATTTTCTGCTTTGCTTCTTTGCTTGGCTACATTGGTTTTATTTGTCCAAACCCTTTTAATTTAACCAAAATTAACCATTTTAAATCTCACACTGCTCTCTATCTTTTGTTTATTTCATAAAATCTTCTATCCTTAAATACGATAGGTAATAGGATCCATGTTCTTCTAATTTACTTATGATATCTCCCTTTATGTCTAGGTATGGATCCATTTTGACCTTCTGGGTAAATGGTGTAAGATATTGGTCTACACCTAGTTTCTGCTAGACTGTTTTGCAATTTTCCCAACAATTTTTACCAAATAGAGAATTCTTATCACAGAAGCTAAAATCTTTACATTTATCAAACACAAGATTATTATAATAATTTACTGTGGTGTATTGTATGTCTATTCTGTTCTGCTAACCCTTTGGATTGTATGCGGTAACTGTGTGCATCAGTACCTGATAGTTCTGCTGGTACAAGATGGTCCTGGTCATACAAGGGAAATTCTCCTGAGGTCAGCTTGTTCGTGTAACAGGGAGAGATAGTTTGCCTCACTGGGCCCACTCATGAGTTATTGCCAGAAACAGGGCCCTTGGGACTGGAGGAAAACTGTCAGGGATAGTGTTTCTGAGGCCAGGGAGAAATTGGGGTCTAAGCACAGGCACCCAAGCACCCCATCATTTCTAGCTTGCTATATTCACACACACACACACACACACACACACACACACACACACACACACACACTGTAGCCTAGCCTGCACACAGGCTGCATGGGGGGTCAAAGTGCACAAGTGTGGTCAGAACCATGTCTATGGAGTTCCCTTTCATGTAGGATGGGCTAGTTTTTCCCTAAAACAGCAGGAAAATTGTAACCAAGTTTTCACTGGTCCAGGCACCTAGAGTTTGCACTATTGATATGGTTTCCCAGTTTCCTTGTTTGTTGTCCTGGAAAGGAGATGTAGATGAGGAGGCAGAGCATTCTGTTCTTGAGGGAGAGGGGAGATGGAGTGTTTCCTTGGGGGAACAGCAAGGAGGTCAATGTCAATGGATACAGAGCAGCATGGTCAGGGTGGTGGAAGTATAATAATATGCAAAAATGGAATGGTGGCTGAGGATGGGTTATGGAGGGTGGGAAGCCACATGTTTTTCTATTTGAGCCTGGTGGTGATAGAAAGCCACTGGAATTTATGGAATTGAGGAGGGACATGCTCAAACCTGGCTTAAGAGACAGCTGGGGTGAAGGTGGACTAGACTGAGGAGAGACTTCTGGCAGCAGACCAACCACAGACTACTAATGTAATCTCCCAGGAGTGGTGACATGGAACACAGTTATCAAAGGAGAGGAAGGGGGAATGTGTGAGGGGTTTTACAAAGGCAAAATCAGCAGAACCTAGAAATAGATTGGATATGGGAATATGGGAAATGAGAAATAGGGAAAGTCCTGCATTGATATCTAGGTTTGGAACCAGAGAATTGAGAATGGTAGTACCTTGGACAGTAATACTGAGGTGTGGAAGGGGTAAGTGATTGGAGGTGAAGCTAATGAATTCACTTTTGGACATTAAGGTGTCCACAGGACACGTATTTCTAACTGTTCAATAGACAACTGGGATGGGAGACTGTAGGTGAGGACAGAGGTTAGGGCTAAACAAATAGATTGGAGAAACATCAGTTCAGAGATGAGAATTGAAGCCATGGGAGCTGATGAAGTCACTGAGTGAAATAATGTAGAAGGAGAAGAAAAGAAGGTTCAGGACAGACCCTGGAGGAAACCCACAGTTAGCAGGACTTACCTGGATGAAAGTCCAGCAACAGAGGCTGAGAAGGAGCATTCAGACGGGTAGGAGGAGAAATAAGAGACAGTGATGCCATGAAAACTTACATAGAAGCAATTATCAGGTAGGTGAGGGTAACTGAGTGTCAAAGGCTGCAAGGAAGTCAAGAAGGATGACATTGTGAAGAAGCCATTAGATTTGGAAAATAAGAGATGGATAGTAGCTTTTTTAAATTAGATTTTTATTTCAGTTCAATTCTCAATATTCTCTCTCCTCCCTCCCTCCCCCCTCTCATCTTCCCCTCCCCTACACACTGAGAAAAACAAAACCCATTACAAATATGTATAGTAATTGAAAACAAATTTCTTCCTTAGCTATGTCCAAAAAAGTAATAAAAAGAAGGAAAGGAAAAAATATGCTTCGTTCTCCACTCTGAATCCATTTGGTCTCTCTCTGGAGGTGGACAGCATGTTTCACCGTGAGTCCTTTGGAAGTATGGCTGGGCATTGTGTTGATCAGAGTTACTAAGTTCTTCAGAACTGATTATCTGTTCAATGTTATTATTATATAACTTATCCTGCTGGTTCTACTCACTTCATATTACGTCAGTTCATATAAGTATTCTCAAATGTCTCTGAAACTATCATCCACCCCATTTCTGACAACACCAAACTACCCCATCGCATTCAGTCATTCTCCAATTGATGGACAGCGCCTCAGGGTTTTTTTATTTTATTAATTTATTTTGATTTATCAACAATCACTTCCATATGCTTTCCAGTTAAAATTTTCTCCCCCTTCCTCCCCACCACCTTCCCCAAGATGGCACACAACCTGATATAGGCATTAGTGAAGTTGTAAGTAAAAATTACTCACTAGTGTTTTGCTTTTGATCACTGCCTCCTCAGTCCCTCCCTCCCTTTCCCTTTCTTCCCTTTTAGCCTTATGCTTCTTCCCTGCCTCTATCCCCCTCCCTTTTCTTTCCCCTTTTCCCTCCTACTGCCTATAGGGCAAGTTAATTTCTATACCTAACTGATTATTTATTCCCTTCTTGAGCCAAATCTGATGAGAGTAAGGTTCAAACAATGCCCACCCCCTCCCTTCTTTCCCTCTGCTGTAATAGGATTTTGTGTCTTTTCCTGTAATGTAATTTCCCTTGTCTGCCTCCTCCTTTCTCAGTACATTTTCTAAAATAGATTAATCCACTTACTTGGATCCATTTAACCCACTTGATTAGATTTTTTTTATCATTACATCAAAGTCAACTATATCCACCCCCTTTATGTATACTCCTTTAACATGGTGTAATAACAATACAGTTCTCAAGAGTTGCAAGTATCATCTTCCCTTGTAGGATGTAAACAGTCCACCCTTATTAAAACATATTGTATCTTTCTGTCCCATTTACCTTTTTATGTCTTTCTTGAATCTTGTACTTGAAGATCAAATTTTTTGTTGAGCTCTGGTCTTTTTATCAGGAAGTTTGGAAGTCCCCTATTTCATTGAATATCCATCTCCTCCCTTGAAAAATCATGCTCATTTTTGCAGGGTAGTTGAGTTGGCTGCATCCAAGCTCCTTTGCCTTATGGAATATCATGTTCCATCTCTGCAGTCTTTTAATGTAGAAGCTGCAAGGTCCTGTGTAATCCTGACTGTGGTTCCATGATATTTAAATTGTTTCTTTCTAGCTGCTTGCAGCACCTTCTCCTTCATCTGCTAATTTTGGAATTTTGCTATTATATTCCTTGGCATTGTCAATTTGGGAGCTCTTTAAGGTGGTGAGTGGTGTATTCTTTCTATGGTTATTTTACCTTCTGGTTCTAGGACTTAAGGGCAGTTTTCCTTTATGATTTCCTGAAAGATACTTTCCAGGCTCTTTTTTTTCATCATAATTTTCAGGTAGTCCAATAATTTTTAAATTGTCTCTCCTGGGATCGATTTTCCAGGTTGGTTATTTTACCGATGAGGTATTTTAAGTTTTCTTCTATTTTTTTTTCATTTTTTTGGTTCTGTTTGACTGATTCTTGCTCTCTCATAGAGTCATTAGTTTCCATTTGTCCAATTCTAGTTTTTAACAGATTGTTTTCTTCTGTTAGTTTTTGTACTTCCTTCTCCAACTGGCCAATTGTATTTTAAGGGATTTGTTTTCTTCAGTGTATTTTTTTCCAGTTTGCCAATTGTGTTTTTTAGGGACTTGTTTTCTTCAGTGTACTTTTTTCCAATTGGCCAATTGTATTTTTTAAGGACTTTTCTACCTCTCTCATTAGACTTTTAAAATCCTTCTTGAGCTCTTCTAAGAAGGTTTTTTGGGCTTCAGACCAGTTCATATTCCCTTTTGATGTTGCAGATGTGGATTTCTTGACAATGTTGTCCTCTTCAGAATTTCTGTCTTGATCTTCACTCTTCTCATAATACGAATCTATGGTACTTTTCTTTTTACTCATGGTGTTTCTCTATTCCCTGGCCTTTAAAGGGATTGAGCTCCCCTGCTGGGGAACAGAGGGCACTGACCCAAGCTTCTTGTGTTGGAGCCTAGGTCTTGGTCACTGGCTTTGTGTGCTGGGGCCTCGTATGTTGGCAATTGGAAGCTGTAGGGTTCTGGCAGCTTACCTGGGCTAGAATCAGCAAGACTGGAACTTCCAGGCAATTCTAGCTTGCCTGCTTTTCCTTTAGCTTTCTTCAGCTCCTGTTAGATGGGTGCAGGGTGTTTATCTGCCTGGGGCCCCTTGCAGTGCTACCTCCCTCCTTTCTGCTAATGCACTGGAAGATTTCTTTGCGGTACAGTACTGAGGTACCTGGTGGTTTTCTGAGCCGGTTTCCACCAGTTTCCCTGCCCTTGCTAAGGCACTTGGAGGTTCAGGTGTTGGTATTTGCCTGCTTACTACCTGGGCTTCAGGATCTTCTCCTGGTTGACAGTTGGAAGCTGTAGGATTCTGACAGCTTGTGTGTGTTGGGTTGGAATCAGCGAGGCTGGGACTTTAGGAAGACTCTAGGTTGCTTTCTTCAGCTCCTTTCCTATGAATGCTGCAGGGTGCTTATCAGCCTGGGGCCCTTTGTTACTGCTTCCCTTATTTTTTCTGAGGCACCAGGAGGTTTGCTGGGCTGCTACACTACTGTTCCCCATCTTTCTTCTAGTTCAGCTGTTCCAGGGTTGTTTTTTTATGGGGTGATATTTTCTGGGTTTTCAGAGGTTGATAGGGGAGAGTGAGAGCAACTACCATCTCCTCGGTTTCTAATACTGACACCACAAAAAGAGCTAGTATAAATATTTTTGCACATATGCATCCTTTTCTTCTTCTTTCATCTCTTTGGGGAATAAACCTAGTAGCAGTACCTCTGGATCAAAGAATGTGCACCTAATAGCTTTTCTGGCATAGTTTCAACATGCTTTCCAGAATGGCTGAACCAGTTCAGAGTTCCACCAATACTGTATTAGTGCACCTATGTTCCCACATCCCCTCCAACATTTTTCATTTTCCTTTTCTGCATCTTAGCCAAGCTGATGTGTATGTTAGAGTTAGCTTCATTCGCATTTTTCTAATTACTAGTGATTTAGAGATTTTTTTTTCCATTTGTCTGTTGATAGCTTTGATTTCTTCCTCTGAAAATTGCCTATTCATATTCTTTGACCATTTGTCCATTGAGGAATTTCTTCTATTCCTGTGATTTTGACCCTGTTCCTTATATAGTTTAGAAAACAGACTAATTTTAGCAGGGGGAAAAAAATGACTTACCCAGTATCACACAGCTAGTAAGTGATTAAGGTCAGATTAGAATTTACATCTTCTGGACTCCAAAAATAGTGCTCTATCCATTGCACCACCCCAACTACCAAGCTGTCTCTAGTCTGACTTCTAAGCCTAAAATCACAGTACCTTTTGGAGTCTGTTACCTCACACAGCTGGTTACTATTAAGATTAAGCATTGAAACCCCTAGGTTTGGCCTCTCCTCTCCAGCTGGGCTGATCTTCTCCCCATTCTAAGAAGCTCCCCCCCCGCCCCCCCCAGCAGTCCATGCTCACACACAGTCCTTCCCACCTGGATATCCTCTCGCACTTTCATCCAAAGACTCAAGCTTCAAAGACAGGCTTCTTTTGTTAAGAGAAGTGATGTCCAAGTACTTTTAAAGAGATGGCCTCTGGCAGTGGCTGAGAACAGAGACAGACTAATCCTTTCACTCCCTCACCTGTCCAAGGAACCCTCCATGATTCCAGATGATATCCTCCCATACCATGGCCATTACTGACAAAGACCACACACCTCATGACCCAATGTTTTTATTTTAACTCCATCTGTTGTTCAAGCAGGGGTCTCCAGGTTCTGTCTTGGCAGCCCCCCAATCTGTGCCAGTCTAGAAACACCAGCATCCCCAGCGTGAGGAGCACCAGGCCAACCGGACCCATATGAATGAAGTAGTACTGGGAGGATGAGTTAAAAGGGGAAGAGAAAGAGGAATTGATGCAAGAGGAGGTGGAGAAAGAAGAGAAAAGAGAAGACTTTCTGGCTATCAGCTTGAGCTGGCTTCATCGTTAAACACCCTGAGACTGAGAGATAGAGAAGGGAACTTACTCCTTAAAAGAAAAAAAAAACACTTTATTTTCCTCAATAGAACTTGGGGCTGGAGGCCAGAGTCAACCAGCTGGGATTCTGGTGCGCCATGCTTTCAGAATGTTTTTGACTGCCGGTTGTACACTAGACATAGAGAGACGGGAAAGAAAACAACCCAAAGATAAACTCACCGCTGGGAGGAGGGGGGGAGGAGATGAGAAGAGGGGCGGGGCGACATTTTATCCTGAGTACGCTAGGACAGGTCGGGCTTTGGTCAATGCTGGGGCTGGCTAACTAGCCTTGGGGTACCAAGCTGCTGAGACACTGAAGAGCGGCTTAGCTTTTCCCAGTGTTAGAATATTTCAGCTGCCAACCACAAACTCCATCCTGCAAACCCAGGAGGCTGCAGAAGTTTACTCTATCAAATTTGGCAACTTCCAGGCAGACGAGATCCCCAGGTCCCCGGGGCCCAGAGACAAAAAACAACCTCCAGAGCCAGAGAGCCTCATTCTATACAACGTTTTACACCCAAAGTCGCCCGGCTCGCTGAAATCATGGGATATCCGGCTTAAAATGGTCCCCAGAAATCACCAAGTTCAGTCTCTTTACTTTTGGGATGAAAAAACATAAACGTGGTGTGGTCAGCTGGTTTCTGAACACTCCGCAGCTTGTCCTTACCAGGAGGGATTCGTCAGTTCGTTCTTTCGCTCGCTGGTTCAGTCCGTCAGTCGGGCAAGCAGGCACCAAGAGCAGCGGTAACAGAGGCGCCCACAGTTCCTCAGAACTGACTCAGCGAGGGCAGAGAAATTCAAGAAGTTTAGGAGCCATAACCACAGGTGGGACAGGGGGGTTTTCCAGGTTACTTTCCTTCCTTGTCTGTTCTGCCTACTTTTCCTAAGAATCTGGGTCCTGAAGGCGGCATTGCCTGAATCCCAAGCGAGAGCTGGAATTTGTCCCGGATTGGGGTGAGTGGTAGGATGAGGGGGATGGGCAGGCAAGAAGCAAGCTGTGGCTGCCCGCTCTACTAGCGAGAATCGGAGATGTTTCTGGAAAAGAAACCGAAAGCTGAGCTGGGTCCTTGAAACGTGAGCCAAGAGAGCCAAGCTCCAGTCCCTGCGTCTTCGGTTCTCGACTATATCCTCTGACCCCCACTGCCTTCCCTCTCACGGATTTTAAAGTTCACCAGCCACTGGGCAAATCAGGCTCTGAGCTCAGCGGATCGCAGCGAGGGCGGGGCGCTCCTATCTGAAATGGGGGTGAGATGGGGTAGGGGCGGAAAGGGCTGCCTGGTGTGGTCTCCAAGCTCCTGGTCCGAGAGCAGAGCTGTGGCCTCAAGGAGCCAGGCTGGGAAGCTGGACGATGCGACAGAGTGAGCGCGCTGGGCACTTCCTGGGAGCCAAGAGAGGTGCACAGCAGCCGAAAAGCGATGGAGGAAGAGGTTCAGAAGTGGGGTCTGGCTGGGCCTGAGAGCCTGGAGGCGGCAAGAAAAGCCATTCCTCCTAGCGCCTGCCCCACTGAACTCAGGATGGGGGGAAAGAAAGATGAGTGTGGGGAGAGCGGGTCCCGACTGGCAGTAGTTTCTACGGGAAGAGGCTCCCAAGCCATTTCACTTTTGCTGTACTTGGAAATGTTGGGACCGCTGGGAGAGGAGGTCGGGGTAAGAGTGAAGGGGAACTACACCTGGTCAGAAATCCTGCTTGGACAAGGGGACCTGGGTCTGCAGGAATTGTGTCCTACGTAAGGTAGATTCTACAATGCAGTGGGGGAGAGGATCTGTCTGAGAATCATCAATCATCTCACTGACTGCTTCCCAAGACTCTTGTGAGGGACAGACAGCTCTGAGGGCAAATGGGGCTGTGAGATGTAGCCCTTGATTGAGCCTGGGGAAGATGAGCCAGAAGAAGCAGAGTGGCTGCCAGCAGTCTGCAGTTACTGCCACCATCCACGGGCTGGGGGGAGCAGCTTACCAAGGACCCAAAAGATGAGGTTCCTCCTAAAGCACAGGAGGTCTCATCATGGTCAGTGTAACCCAGTAGAGCCCCCACTCTATGGAAAGCCTGGGCAGTGACAAAATAATCAAGTAACTACAGCCTGGGCCCTGCCCCCAGGAGCTTCCCATCTTGTTAGAGTCAACCACTCTAACATACAAGAACAGAAGTGTCCACAAAGTGCTGTTTGAGACCTGTGGATGGAATAATCACTTCCAAATGAGGTGGTATGGCAAGCCATCTTGGAAGAGGTGACATTTATTGAGCGAGGTCTAAAAGGATGAAGAGGATTTTTACTGATTTAATGATAGAAGGGCATTGTGGGCATAGGGAATGATATGGACAAAGGTACAGAGGTAGGAAAGTACAGCATATGGACTGATGGGATGAAGACTGATTTTTTTTTCCATGGGAGTGGGAAATATTCCTCATTTACTGACAATTTAGATGGAGGGAACCTATGCAGACTTGAGGACTTGTCTAAAGGGGAAATAATGCACTTTCCTGCCTATAGGGGCAATTCTTTTCTTCAGTGAAAGGGATCTCTGCCCCTTGCCCTCATTTAGCACGAGGGAGAGGTTGACTCTTTTAGAAATCTTCCCATTCCTCTACCCACAGTGTCCTGTGGATCATACAGGACACTGAACCTGTTAACTGAACCTTAGAGATAAAAACCCTTCTTTATAATTAAGAGATGAGGTTAGGAAGTGATGGGATCTTGCCCATGTCCTAACATCAGTAGCATAAGGAAATTCATCCCTCAGTCCTCTGCTTTTTGGTGCTGGGATGATGAATAAGACAGTTTGGCTGAAGTCAAGAGGGCTTGAGGGGCACTGGTGGGAAATAAGGCTGGGAGGGCAGGCTGCTGCCAGATCAGGATGATGAGTACTCAGTTGGACAAAGTGCAGAGCAAGTCATTGGGACCACACAACATGAGCTGGTCCTCTGGAGCTCAGCAGTGAAGCCTTCACCACAGTCAGCTTGAATCATAATAGGGACAACTCATAGAAGGAAGAAAATCTGGGGGAGTGGAAGCAGCATCTCTTTGTCTGCCTTTGTCTCTCAGGAGTATCTTCTTCCTGGTCACAACGTCCTTACCTAAAGATCTTCATTCTTTTTAAACTGCCCTTCTCACTTCCCTCCTCTTTGCCTCTAGGCCCAGGGTCTGACTGCTATCCCCCTCCCCATCTGGAAGTGTGCAGCAAGTGTCATCTAGTCTCTTCTAGGGGAGCCAAGAAACATTTCTTGTTTAGCATTTTCACAGTCAGCTCCCTGACTGTGACACTGTAAACAATCATTCATTTAATTAACAAGCACTTGCTACCTGCCAGGCTCTGTAGGTAAGGATCTCTGAGAAAACCACATAGTAACATTATTTATGCTTTATTATATCTTTATTTTGTAAAATACTTTTCAATGACATTTTAATATGGCTCATAAGTATTTGACACCAAGTCTAGATCACTAAGATCTGAGGCTCAGTTCATCCAAAAGAGAAAGAGAAAATCTGGAATTTCTGGCTTTTTTCATCCTCCTTATCTTTTTTTTTCCTTTTCCTTTTGGTTACTCTTTGGTGAGGCAAAGTATTTTTTCTTCAGTTCTTGTATTCCCTAGGCCAGGACAATTGTCCAATCAAATCCTGAAAATTAGGAAATGGCAGAAAGCCTTCTAGAAGATCTGTGGGTCTTTGGGCATGGTGTGTGACAGGAGCTTCTGGTTTCCCCAAAACAAGGATTAGTTTTCACTAAAAGGCAATGAAGCAGTCCCTAGGATTTGATTGGCCCTTGTCTCCCTTAAGGTAGCTTCCTGGTGACCTAAGGGCACCTAAAGTCCCATCCACAGGGAGTTGTGGCTCCTCCAGCATGGTGGCTTCTTTGGAGTCACCCTGCCCTGCCCTGCTGACCAGATAGAGGAGCCCTCTCCAGAAAAGTGTCACTGGGTCCTTGGTGCACACCCTCACTGGGTCAGGACAAAGTCAGCCTCCTTTCTTTGTGTTCAATGACTCGTGAGGGCCTCATTTCATCCCAACCTTGAACCTGAACTATCAGCTAGCAGTTGTTGTTAAGCATGTCCCTAACAAGAGGAGGGGACCGGACCCTGAATATCCTTGGGAAGAATAAGGACCCAGGGGGCAGCTAGGTGGCGCAGTGGATAGAGCACCAGCCCTGAAGTCAGGAGGACTGAGTACAAATCCGGCCTCACACCAAACACTTGACACTTAGTAGCTGTGTGACCTTGGGCAAGTCACCTAACCCCAATTGCCTAAAAAAAAAAAAAACTAAGGACCCAGGAGAGTGCAGGGCATCACTGGAAAGGATGCAAAGACAGGACTCTTATCCCATTTCTTTTCCCTATGACCTCCTTCTCCCATCATCTCCTCCCTTTGTCCTCCCTCAGAGTGTTCCTAGTAAACTGGGGTCTGGACAAGATGAACAACCCAACCTGGTTTAGTCACTGATGCCCAGCCTGCTGACAGGAGCCAGTTGTAGCTTTTTTTTTTTTTGGTAATTTTTATGTATTTTTTTGAACTTGCGATATAAAACAAGCATTTTTATAACATAGTAGAATAAAAAAAGGTGATTGCACATGAAACTGCAAATCTATTACATACAACTTTCTATTGCTATTAAATATATAATAAAGTTTTCATGTAACTTTCTTTTTTCTCTTTTGTTCTTCCCCTCCCCCAGCCCCAGAGATGGATACCATTAGACACAAATGTATGTGTATGTATGTGTAGTGTGTGTGTGTGTGTGTGTGTGTGTGTGTGTGTGTAAAATCATTCTCTACATACTGCTATTTGCCAATTTTTCTCCGGATGCATATGCCTCTTCCTTCACAGGTCCTTTGTAGCCAGTTAGGGTATTTGCAATGCAATTTTGAAAGTCTTAAAAGTTGTGATCAGTGCAATCACCACTCACAATTCCCAAAGACCAACAATGATTTTCCACCTTGCAAAAGAGAGAGGATGGACTAAAGATATAGAATGAGATGTACAGGCTCAGACTGAGCAAATCAGTGCATTGGTTGTCATTTGCTTCTTTGTTTTGTTTTGTTTTGTTGGCAGTGGGGTTAAGTGACTTGCCCAGGGTCACACAGCTAGTAAGTGCTATGTGTCTGAGGCCGGATTTGAACTCAGGTCCTCCTGAATCCAGGGCCGGTACTCTATCCACTGAGCCACCTAGCTGCCCCCATTTGCTTCTTTGTTATAAGGGCTTTGGGTTTAGGGAATGGGGCAATTTGGGAGCTGGTAATAATAGTGACATTAAAAAAAAAAGAAAGACAACATCATCAAAGAAGCACATAAAATACACAGAAGAAAGGAGAAAGAAGTTTACAGACAGACAAAATGGGTCACTTTGGGAACAATGGTGTTTAATGCTATACAAATTCATCACATGAAAATCGGTTGACAACTCCAAATACAATCCATTTTTCTACTCTTTGTATAGGGAAAGACCATGTTTGTCAAGTTCATAATAACACAAAGTGAAAACAGCAGTGTTTTGATCACAGGCAGTGACAGAAAACTGGTCCTGGATAAACCCTGGCAGGATGAAAGTGCCTTCAAGGCAGGGGCTGATCCATGTGAGCCTTTCCATCCCCAGCACCTAGGACAGTGACTGGCATAGAAGGTTATTGAGAAATATTTCTCGATGAATTGGTTGATCGGTTAGTAGCTATTATCTCCCATACATATGCCCTTGTGTATGTACACACACACACACACACACACACAACACACACACACAACACACACGAAAACCTGAGGGCACCTAACACAGTTGTATTTCCTTCATCGTTCTGATACAAGGAAACAAGTCTACTTCTAATTATTGTTATGGTCTAAAAGATTCATACCTCTGTATTTTATCTTAAATTATGTGTCATCTGTTGAAGCTTTTAATAAATGCCTTCTAAGAATGCTACTGTGGTTTTCTTTGGGGTTTTTTGTCTTACTTTTTTCATTCAGGACATTTATTTTAACAAACAGTTGAATCCTCAAGATGAACTAGATGCTGCAACAGCTGCTCTCTGGGGTTTAGGTGTTCTTCCTTCACGGAATCCATTCCTGAATCGACGATAGACAATTTTTAGGTGCCTCATTCGACCAGTACTCCAATTATACTTTCTCTTTCATTTAGCAGGATACCCACATTTGCCTGCCACATGTTGACTTCTGAAGATGGTATGCCTTAGAGCCATAACGACGGCACAAAGTGTGCATCTTATTCCAGTGCTTACTAAATGAAGACATCTGCTTCGTCATCTTCCTCTTGCTGCTGGGAGCAAAAAGAAGGCTATTGTGGTTTTTGAAAATTTGATAGTCAAAGGAATGATTGCCTTTCAATTAGAAGCTAGTCAAAATAAAGATGTATTTTTTCCCAACCAAATTCCCAGACCCCCTGAAAACTTTCATCAAATTCCTCAGGGGTCATGTGCTTCAGCTGAAGAGCCCCTGACATAGATAAAAGTAACTTCTTTGAAGCTGAAGTCCCCTTCTCACTGGGAAGCCTTCCCTGGGTATCCCAGACTAGCGTTTCTGAAAGGCTGTGGCTGACCAAGCCTGGACTTCACAAGCTGCATCTAATCACCCTGTGTTTTTTACAATTGTTCAATTTCTGGGCAATTTATTCCTCAGTGACCCAGAAAGCAGCTGAAGGGCCCTCTAGGAACCGGATCTTCCTTCAATAACTGTTATTTCTCACTGTTCTACTGAATAAGCAAGTTTTTAGTCATTGTCAAGCAGATTTTACTTTCATAAAAAGTTCTAGAGATCAAAGGAATGGATTGGGCGAGTGGAGTCAGTCAGGCCAACAGCATTCATTGAGTCTGCTATGGACTAGGTGCTGTTCTAGGCAGCTGGGGCAGATGGCCTGCTGGGCCCCCTCAGACTCTAGACTGATGATCCTGTGAAGTCCTCAAGCTCACTAGGAAGTCTGAAGGCTTCAGGTACGGGTTTGTCAGAGGACTGTGCTCTCCTCACACCTTATAATTCTATATCCTATTATCCTATAATACCATGGATATCCACGGGTGGAAAGAGGGTCCCTGCTTAAGAGATAAATGACCAATGCCTCCTTCACAATGGGAGGAATTCATAGGGTTGTGAAGGAATGGGATGAAAGTCATCATTTCAATGAATATCGTGATGATTGAATGACTGTTTAGAATCGGCAGAATCATAGGAATTATCGCTTGAAGACAATAATAATAACTGTGCATTTCTATAACAAGCTTTGCAAAACCATTTTCTAAATATGATCTCATATAACCTTCACACCCCCCTGGGAAAGAAGTGCTATTATGAGCCCGATCTCAGGAAACCTGAGGTGAGAGGGTAAGTGACCCGCTCTGGGTCACAAAGCTATTAAGCGTCTGAGATGGATTTGAACTCAGGTCTCCCTGACTCTAAGTCAGAGACTGCACTATCTGAGCCACCTCACTGCCTTGAAATTTAGACCCACATTCTGCTGCAAATGAGGAATGTGAGCCCTAATTTCATCTCACATGGATGCCAAAGAAAATGCAATTCATCTGCTAGTTTAATATTTCCCTAACCTTGGACAGGGCCAGGTGGGTTGCTTTCAGGCATGCCATTGAGGCCCACGGGCTGCCAACACAGCAGCTGGAAGCACACGGCTGTGACACTCAGGGACGCCTCCTCTCCCCTCCCATCCTGCTTATGCCTTTGTCTGAAGGTTCCAGAGAGATTTACAGATTCCAGGGGAGATCCCTGCTACAAACTGGGCATTCAGGAGAAGGGGAGCCACTGAATGAGGTACCCACATTTAAGGGATTCGATGGAGACACAGAAGGAAGGTTTCAGAGGCAGACCTCCACAGGTCTATCCATGTCAGGCTTCACCCAGGGCTGCTGTGGATTTGGAGTGTCGGGCTTGGGAGGCCATGGCGGAGTGGAAGACCTGAGGTCAGGTCCTAACTCTGGCTTTCAATGGGTGTGTGGCTCTGAGCACCTCACTGAGACTCTCTGGACCTCACTTTCATCACAGTAAAATGAGAATAACATTTGCATTGTCAGTGATACTAAGGCTAATAAGAAGCCAGATCTCTTGCTTTCAATCTATGAGCTACAGAGGAGACTGTTAGGAAAGGAGAGGCAAAGCCAAGGTTCTTATAGAGCGAGCTAAGGTTTGGGATGGGAAGGCATTTGCCAGACCTGATCCCCAGCCCAAATATATAGGACTCTAAAAAGGATGTTGACCCAACAATTGTTCCCAATGGGCATCTCAACATCCTTCCATGGTCCTATGTGTGTTGAGTGGCTAGTAGCAAGGGCCAGGGAACTCCTTGATATGAAGCAACCATAAGTGTAGGGAAAATCAGCATCACAGAATTGGGAGTCCTTTGGGTCACTTCAATGTCAGCTGGTCTAACCAGTGATGTCAAACTCAAACAGAAATTAATTGTTGTTGTCATTCAGTCATTTTCAGTCATGTCCAACACTCTGTGACCCCATTTGGGGTTTTCTTGCCAAAGATACTGGAGCACTTTGCATTTCCTTCTCCAGCTCATTTACAGATGAGGGAACTAAGGCAAACAGGGCGAAGTGACTTGTCCAGGGTCACACAGCTAGTAAGTGTCTGATGCCAGATTTGAACACAGATGAATCTTCCTGACTCTGGTCCCTGCACTCCATCCACCGCACACCTGGCTGCCCCCAAATAGGCCTGGAGGCACTTAAGGATCACTGCAGGCCAAACACTGACTTAGTTTAAATGAAATGTTATCTGCTTTATTGTATTTTCATGTCTTTGTTAAATATCTCCCTACTCTTTAACTTGCTTCCAAAGCATTCCAGAACACTGCAGCCAGGCAGCAGGCTGCATATTTGACCCCTCTGGTCACACCTACACCTGCATGGAATCCACACTCTAACAAAGCCCACAATGTGCATCACTCAGTCCCCAAGGCCGGGCCTCCTGGAGCAGCCCCTCCTGCTTATGGACACCTGTAATGGGGGATTTGGAAAGCTGGACTCTGAGGGTCACAGAGTTTGGAGATCAGGGTCAGAAAAGCAACTCCAGTTCTAAGAGATGTTTCATATTTCAGTGAACTAATTATTCATCGAGACGTAAAAGCAGTATTTTTGTCCTGCT